>NW_027175887.1:10081949-10191949 GCF_023055335.1 Clinocottus analis | reverse complement strand
TATTATTATTATTGCATTTAAATCAACCCAACTCTATCCGAGCAATGGATACAGATCATGAAGTGAGGCCAATCATCAAGAGATAAAAGAAGACACTCTAATTAATGTTGAATATGTTTGGTATGTCTACATGTAATTGTTTGCATTAAGAAAAGGCACTGCTCAAATATCATGACCATAGAAAACCTAAACCGTTAAAAAACTAAGCATTAGTGAACATTCTCTCGCTTCCCATGAGCCTTTGAGAAATATTTATTGTCTTTAAATTAAAGCCACTCAGAGCAGAGAGGGAGAAAAAAACAAGGAAAATCAAGTTAAAAGTTAAAAAGGCACAAGCAACCTTATCTTTAAACATAGACAAATATTAAACCATCAGAGTAAAGTTAAATGTGGTAGTTGTAATAAATTATTTGATGATTTAAAAAAAGACAAACTCATCTTTTTCTGCAGTATTTGTCAGTGTTGGCTTTAGTACCTAAAAGTATGAATCATGAAATGGTGATTTAACAGCATGAGATTAAAGTGTTGTTGCAGATATTGAAACGTCAAAAATAAGACACTGAAGTGGATTTCATGGTAAAACTTGTTTGCCTCTGAGCACACAATCCTTTTTGCTAAGAAACAATGAGAGGGAAACTGTAACAGCAACAGAGATGTACAGTTTAATCATCTCAGTTTCCTTTGTAACATGATATAACATAAAATCAATAAAGTCTAAAATAAAGATAAAAACACCTATAATATAAAATTGCACTGCCTTTGCATTTACAGTGCTATTAACAATAAGTTTCATGCCATTAAAATTGCGAAAGCAGCGAATGCGTCCAATGGTTTCCATCTTGTAATGTCTTTCACATCCTAGACATTCGAGAGGGAAGCTTCACATAAACAGTTCAAGTTTTGTGTAACAATAAATACAATAAAACACATTTATTTTTGATTTGTGACATTCCACTTTGATTATCCATTTCTTAAAAGCCCTATAAACTAACACAGTGCAATTCATAGCAAAACCTAGGCAGTTGTTTTCTCTTATCGCTCTACAGTTGAGACACTCTACAGGTACAGCGGGGCCTCAGCATCCATTGAAATACTCATCAACACGTAACACAGCCTGGGTTCCAATAAGTACCGGGATCATAAAGAAGGGCACAAACACTAGTCACAGTTAACCTCATCTACAATGCTGTTGTTGTAAGCATGCTGAATAAATGTAGTTGAGACCAACGTGCTTAAGCACTAAGGACGTACAAAGATCTTAACTGAGGCCAGAGAAATAATTTGCCACATTGACAGCCAGAACTTCTTTTGTTTGACTGCGTTACTAAACTGTTCGTCATCATCCTGCAGTTTCATCAAGTCAGTCAAGTAACTCACAAGGACCTCTCTTCAATAAACCGTGTGTGATCTTGTTACTTAACAAGACCCACACAAACACACACACACACACACACACACACACACACACACACACACACACTCTACGCATGCAAATACACTCATATGACACGCCGCTCAGCCCCTCAACCCTTAGCCGCCATCGATTAGTCTCTGCTCTGCCTTTCATTAAGAGCTTTCTGGTTCTCTTGAAGAACACAGAAACAGGCACTAGTGCAGATGTTTCTCCACACCCTGTAGCACTTCCCATAATTAAGGTGAGCTCCTCTTTGACAAAAGGCAAAATACCATAGCAAAGTATAGTTTACAAAATAAAGTAAATTAAAGCTTAGCAGGCTTTACAAAAAGTTAGCTTTTTACAGTTTTCCCTTTATGTTATGCTTTCCTTAGTTAGAAAGGCTTAGTCTACACATTGATCTACTCTAAAGGCACTTTAAAGACATAAAGAAATAATTCAGATTAAAGGTATGCAGATAATCAAGTAACTTAATGGGAGACGATGGGATCCAGGCAAGAAAAGGTTGAGAGTCACCCATCACTTCTTCCCATTTCCTCTGCGTGTTCCTGCCGGACACTCCGGGGTCCAGATAGATCCCATCAGCCAATCAGATGGACAGTAAAAAACACCTGCTGCCTGCCAGATGCAGAGAAGAGGCCTGTGGGACTTTCTCTCAAATTCTGACCTAGGGTAGGACCAAATTTACAGCGATTCTACGAATGCCAACCGGCAGGAACAAGAGCTTAAAGGGTTGAGTAGTTATGAATAAAGCGCCATTGTATCAAATTTCTTAAAGTCTGGTTAACTCTCCAATATTACTGTCATAATCACCATCGCATTTGTCCTTCTTGATGTCTTTCTGGGGCATTGTTGTGGAATTTTGGGGAGCATTTTGCTGGACCGATGATGAAATGAGTTGTTTGTTATTTGCAGAAGAAGGAGATGCTTCGAGGTGAGACGTGGAAAGCCTGGCATTAGAAGTCTCCGTAGAGGGACGTCTTTCACGGCTGTCCGCCTGTTTCTCATGGTTAAGCCCTGTGGTAGCAGAGGAACCGGCGCTGGCACTGGGGACTATCGCATTGGTACTGTTTGCAGTTGTGCTTGTTGTTGGCACCATGCTGGCAATTTCATCAGTGGGTGAGCGCCCGATGCTACCATCCACCTGTGCCCGGATCTCTGGTGAGACGGAGAGTTGGTACTGAGGCACAGGGCCACTGTCACTGCTCTTCGGGTAGAGGAAGGTCTTCATCTGACCTTTGCCTTTGACGTTAACCGTGCCACGGTAATCAAACTCATAATCCATGGCGTTGAGCACACAATAACTCTCCTCGCTGACCTGGACGCGACACTCCACACCTGTAGTATCCATCCGGCTGGCGATGTTGACCGTGTCGCCCCAGATGTCGTAGAGAAGCTTAGTGGTGCCAATCACCCCAGCGGTTAGAGGCCCGTGATTGAATCCGATGCGAAGCTTGAAGCCAAAGCCCAGCATGTTCTTGTTGAAGTCGTCCACCACACGCATCATTTCAAGGGCGAATTCAAAAAGGGCGCGGAGGTGGGTATGAGGATGCGGGGCATCTGCACACTGCTGCGCGTTGAGTCCTGCTGCTGCCATGTACGTGGCTCCGATGGTCTTGATCTTTTCCATGTTTGAGAAGGCAGGCTTCCGTAACAACTCATCGAAGTCTCCGATGAGCTCGTTGAGTACGCGATAACACTCCTTGCCTCCCTCGTAGCTTTCCTCATAAAACTCACTGAAGTTAACAATGCTGGCGAATATCACACCCACATTGTCGTGATTCTTGGAGTAGCTCTGGGTGACCTTCAGCTGCTCGGCCACATGGATAGGGATGATATTGCGAAGCAACCAGTCAGCCTGGTCCCTCATGTTCTGGATCTTGATGCGATGTTGATCCGCCTCTACGTTGCCATGGTAATGCAGGCGGTGACTGACCTCAAATTCACGGTTTAGAAACCAGATGAGGAGCAGAACCAGGAAAAAGGCCACGCAGGCCTCAGGGCCCAGCAGGTCCTGCGGGTCCGGGTCTGCTGTGCTGTCAGCGATGCCGATAGAGCTGTTGCTGCTGCTGTTATTGCTGCTGCTGTTATTGCTGCTGCTGCTGTTATTGCTGCTGCTGCTGTTATTGCTCGCGCCATCTGACCTGATGGAGAGAGAAAGAGAAATACAGGAAAATGTATGGATAAAACTAATGCTTCTTAAAATGCAGCTTCTATAGCTGTAAGCAATAACCACAACTACAGAATCTTTTGGCATAGGTTGCTTGTACCTCAACTGAAGTTCAACACTGCATCATGAAGACAACAGACAAGAGTGATTAACAGCAATTATTTACTAAAAAGACTCTTACAATAATCACTTACCAGAAAAACAGACTCTTAGCAACACTGGAAGAGATAAAAGACAAATAGCACTAATTAATGCATCAAGTGCATGCAGAAATTCAGCACCATCCAACATAAATGTGTGCTCTTTTCTTGAAATGAGTAAGTTTTCAGTGTCAACCCATTATTCAATTATACCATATTTTACAATCTGTTATTTCTTTTCATTATCTCTTGAGTGTGTCATACCTGCAGGGGAAGCTGAAGAGCAACGCAAGCAGTGTTAGGCCCACCAAAGTCGCCAGAACTGAGCGCATCCAGTAGCTGAGTTGGCAGAAGTTACAGTACTGAATGATGGCTATGATGACAGCGCAGCAGATGAACATGGTGAACTGGGAAACATGGGGCACAGAAGCATTCGTCACTAGAGCCCAGAAGATTATCACATGCATTCCACTGACTTTTAGCAATATTAACATATTGTAGCTACAACTAAAAGGCATCTGCCAAAAATATGAAACTTCAAACCCACCTGGATGGAGAGATGCATGTCACAGGCGACGTGAGAGAAGACAGCCACCGTGGGCAGGGACACGAGGACGGCTCCTATAAGGTGACGCGCCAGCCAGCCTGAAATCACTCTCATCAGCACCCGAGTGCATTTGAGCACACTGTCCAGGTAGAAAGCCATACTGGAGAGGAGAAACAATACCATGTGAGTTATAATGAGATTAGTATGATCTTGTTATGATATTCAAAGTGGGTCAATTAAAATAATACAAATATTAATGTTAAAAAGGTGTTGAAGCCTTTTTGCTCCAGGGGTCACTTATTTCTAATCCACCCTACTTGAGTTTGCCCTGAAAGCTAAATAAGTGTCCATGTCAAGCTTTTCCCTCTGCTTTCCAACTGTCTGAAAACAATCATACTCACAATAGAGAAGCACACCACCCACTCCATCCCCCCTTCAGAATGCACATGACCATCAACAATATGGCCAAATGAGTATCAGGGAAACTAATAATGCAAATAGTTAATTTTTTTATTTTTGTGTCTTGCCAAACTTCTGTTTCATCCATACATATGTTTTTGTGCAATACTAATAAAAGGTTACCAAGTCATACAGTACTTGTATTTGATTTGTAATAATATATTTGAAATAAAGCATTTCAAACAACGTATTAGTAGTAGCATTAACTAATGAAGTGAAATAGTACCTCCGTTCACGTAAAAGCTATTTTAGTTGTCTGATGACTTCAAGCAAGTAAAAATAATCCAGTGAGTCTGCATGGAAACAACACCTTTTCAGTTTCTCTATCCTTTGTATCAGGAGTCTAAAACCAGACCGTTTTTAAGCCCCCATCCTTATATATTAAGTAATAGACATGTTGGTGTCTTTGAAAAATCTCAGTGCAGTTTGTCGTAGCTGAAGTGTTGTATGTGGAGGAAAGACACAATTTGTACACTAGAATTTTTTTAGAAATAAACAAAAAACTTAAAAACAGGAAAGAATCTCTGCAGGGCCATATAAAACATTACATTTTAAACATGTGGGGGTCTTCTGATATTGTCTCGCCGGCTGGTTCTAGCCCGTGGGCCCAAGGGTTAAGACCCATACTTTATTTTCAGTATCTCACCGTACAGCAAACAGCAAAGCCAGAGCCTCCAGCAGGGTGGCTGCAGTCGTCAGAATGAGTGCTGGTGTGGGCAAACTCTGTTGGGAAACCAGCGGCCGAAGGAAACAGGCCAGCGAGAGAGCCAGAAACACTGAACAGCACAGCAGCATGTCGAGGAAGGAACTGAATGTTGGACTGGCGAAAGTCTGCACTGGTGCTTGGATTTCCACCTGGGACAGATAAACAGCCAAAAACATATAATGTATCTAAAATATTATAGGAATATGAATAAACATACAGATAAGTATTTTTTTTTGTTTGTTTTAGGAATAAGGGAAGGTTATGTTCCAAAATGAGAAAATGAGAACAATCTATTCATAAAGAGTAGTCAGTGAAATCTGCTCAATGCATGATCAAAAAAGTCTCACCATTCAGTAGAAATTGGAAATAATTAATTATCCAACAGTCAATGATAATTCAATGACTTCAGTAAGTCTCTACTGAAATCTATCTCTATTCCCAAGTCAATGACTCAGACTCAATTCCGCGATGTCGCAAAAGTTGCAGCCCTAAGAATGAGGCTGCACTTATGAGCTTACGCCAGCAGAGGGCATCACACACTAACACAAAACTACTTTGAAGGTCCTGCAGTGATTTCTCTTTGCCGCAGTAGTGACCAGTCTGGTAATAACGCAGTGCTAACAGGATTCCCAGACAAGACACAGACTCTCAGAGAAACACAAACATACACAAATGCAGGTAGATGTTAGTACGACTGGAAGTTGGGATGAGACTGGAATTACAAAAAAAAAACACACTGGTTGTTGTAAAAAAAAAAACTCACATTAAGACTTAAGACAACGACTTTAAGCTCATTCATGGATGTCGCAAATAAACAGAAACACAAATATGCATGTACACCCATTTGACACAGGCTCCCACAACCACGCACATAAAACAGCTCTCACAAACACACACACACACACACACACACACACACACACACACACACACACACACACACACACACACACTCACACACCTCCTCCTGGTAGCTTATCCGGTACGCAGACTCCAGGCTCCTCTCCAGGAAGGTGAGGCTCAGCTTGTTTATGGGAGGTCTGTAGAAATAGTCCTTCATGAGGCTGTCACAGGCACAAAGGAAAGTCAGTCAACATCATGTTCATTATGGTTTTTTTTACATTACAATCAACTAATTTAAAATGTACATTAACAATCTAGATTGACTTCCGAATCAACTGCATATCTCGAATGTATGTTTAAATACTGCAAACTTGCTTAAAGATTTGTTTATTGTATTTATTTCCAAAGCCGGGCTCTACAGCTAATATCAAACATGTTTAATTGAATTCTAACTTGAGTTAAAATGTGGATCATAACGTCAGTAAGGAGCAGGACCCAACCTGTCCTCTTTAATAACATCCACAAAGTGAGCATCGCTCCTCTCCCTGAAGTTCTTGGAGCGTAGAGGGATGAGCGCTGAATGGTCCATGCCCATGGCTCCTCCGCTCCATGTCTTCTTCTCCTTCTCCTGCAGCATCTCGCAGAGAGACGTCTGGCTGTTGTTTAAGGCTTCCAGCTGAGGACTGAGCAGGCCGTTCAGGGCCTTGGGGCTGCGCCCGGCAGAAACCGCTGGGGAACACTTCAGATTTGAAATGTCCTAAATGTGAAAAGACGAGGGAGAGAAGACCGTATATCTGTATTCTTTCAACTATTTAGAAGTTCCTCTTTTTGCTGCTTGGCCAAAGGAAATGTAATCAGAGTTGGTTTATGATGCCCCAAAATTTGATAGGTAAGTAAGAAAAAAAAGAAGTAATATTCTGTACTGGAAATACAGTACATATCAACAGTGCCAAACTCTTGTTTAAACTGAAAAGTCAAACAGCATCTTGGATAGACAGTTTGGAGTATCATCGTTTGGTGAAGGTAACAACACACTAACCTTGATGCTGTTGGTCTTATGGTCGTCATGGCAGCCATTGTGCACAGCTGCTTCCTCCAGAACCTGATCCTCCACTGGCATCAGGACCACGCTGCAGGATACACAAGGAGACTGTAGGGAGGAGTGCGGCATATGGGGGCAAAAACAAAAGAATATAATTAATACATTGAGAGATACAGATCACAGAAAGCCTGTAAGCAGAGAAAACATGAAAGTATGGCAGAGATGTCGTCCAAGAGTCTTGAGGGTCGACAAAATGACAAGAGAGTTGACAAAAAAACATGCATCAGCGGTGATCACAAATACCTTGTGGCAGCAAAAACACAAAACGTGTAATTTAAACGCAAACTAAAGATGTTTACTATCATCTTACAAATCTGGATCCGCTTAAAAGCATTAACTCCTGTGATGACAATGATAAGAAGAGCGGGAGCAGTCACTGAAAAAACAGATAAAGAGATGGCGTTAACCAGAAGCAATGAAGAAGTCTTCACAGACTCAAGGTCTTTGTTTTCATGCAACTCAGCGTCTTCAAACAGAATGAAAAGTGTCTGCGTATGAGAAAGATGTGTGTGTGTGTGTGTGTGACAGTTAAATTGTTTTATGAATGACCATGACACTGACGTGTGCAAGGCGCTGAGAAATATTGAGAAGCCAAAACACACAGCAGTGTTTTAGTGCCGCTGTCAAGACCACTTTTTGAAGGTCTCAGTCTTGGAATAGTGTGCTTTTTTTTACCCTCACTTACTTCCCACCCGGACAAAGAGGACTATTTTAAGACCGGTCAAGGCCACAACTGTGCAGATATTACGAACTTGCCTGAGCATCGTCGTCTAATTTATACCTTAACATATTAGTCTGATTCTTGAAGATGAAAATCTTGTAAATGGGGGAGTTTGGACAGCCAAACCCTCCCAACCCCCTCTATACCTCCACCTTGCCTGGCAGAGATCTGAAAGGTCTGTGCGGGGATTATGAGGTGATAATGGACAGAAAAGGGAGAATTAATTAGGGTGAATTTAAAGCAGTGGTGCAGAGTTCTGAGGGTATAAGGGAATAATGTGTTACACATTATTTGTGAGTCCATGACCTAGTGGTATGATTTGGAACAAATCAGACATTTCGCTCAAAGGCAGCATTAAGGAGGACACTGTGGATGGATACTTTCTGGATTGATGAGCAGAGCATGATGATAGATCAGTTAATATACAGACTGCCTGCTGGGAAGAACAGCACTTTCCATTGCCTAAATAATACGATCTCACTGTTTTGTTCTTAGATTCTTAAAATAGAGATTTAATGAGGACTGAGGTGCTCAACCAACGTAAAAGTAAAAATAAAATCCAATCATTACATTCGGGCCAAATCAAATGATTGCGTGGGCTTATTACAGTCCAGTGACGAACACAGTTACTCATTTAATACACACACACACACACACATATACATATATATATATATATATATATATATATATATATATATATATATATATATATATATATATATTTCGAGGAATTTCATTCATTGCTGTTGGGATGAAGTGTGAATTTTAACTGAAAAAGCAAGATTACCAACCTTTTATTTCGGATCAGAATCCAAAACATTTTAGGGTCTTAACTATTCAGATGCATCTTTTTTTTCATGTCATCAACTCAAGACAAAAAGGAAGCTACTTGCATGCAAAAAATATTAAAGCTGCTGATATACACCCACATCAACAAAAGTACACAGAGAGCAAACCATTGAATACTAAAGAGGCTGTAGCAGAGCATGCAGCTCAGTTTTCTGCCTCTGGCAATATTGATGTGGAAAGAAAACTGATTCAACTTCATAAGCAACATGGCTGATATTTCATATCATTTTCTCAGCGGGAGTGTGCCATTACCTTGGCACTGTCTGGAGGCAGGGTGCAGGCTGAAGGGGCTCCATCAGGTGTGTGCACCCTGGACGTGGTGCTCAGATGATCAGCAAGTTCAGGCGCCGTCAAACCCAACTGAGAGCAGCTGCAGAGAGACTGAGGCTCCACTTTCCTGCTAGAAATCAGGTAAGTCTTCAGGCCTGGAGGGACAGAAACCAAGAGAGGGGACGATGTCACTGGCAGATCAGTTGTTACTCTGGAAACTGAAACAGGCCTGAGTTGGTTTTAGGATTCAGCACAGGCTCAGTACCCTGCACAATAAATTCCCCCAGTGAATTCTGTTAGCAGGTTCTCGCATTAATGTAGAATAAAGAGAGGGAGAAGCAGAGAATGTCAATATTTTCTAGGTCACGCAAGTCACTCCTGTTTCCATAAACATATCCATCAAAATGATGTGTGACGCATTTGTGCATTCTAGAGAATCAGACAGAAGAGCCAGAAAGAAAGCGGGAGGGCTAATCAAAGAAAACAAGTCTTTCAAGCTCCATAGATCCATTTCATTAAATCCATTTATTTTGCACCCTCCTCATCGCACCTAACGCTCCGCTCCAACTCTGAGGAATAATTTCTGTATAGAGGTGCCAAAATCCTTTTACTCTGTAATGAGATAATTAAACTTTCATAAATGTATCCCACAGGTGCATGTGCACATGCATGCCTGTGCATATTTCATGAATTGGAGGTCCCCATGAGAGACAGTAAGCGTTTCAGACAACAGGCAAGGGACAAATGTTTGACCCTTTACAACATTGGATGCACGGAAATACACAAGCCTGCATATTTCACTGTTGGTAGCGAACTGAAACTTAAGTGTTTGTGACTCTGCATATTTTCCAGATCTGTCTGCAACAATGCAGTGGCAGGCCACATCCACACTATCGAGTATCAGTGTGTGTGTGTGTCAACAACATAAGTACCTGGGACCGTGTGTGTAGCCACATAATTCAGCTGTCAGTGAAGCTGCAGATTCTGGCTTTGAGCATTGTCTGCCCTAAGTACTCCAGACAGGCCTGCCACTGCCTCGCCTCGGCTGAGCCACCCTGGGGCTGCACTCTGACTCACTCACACAGACCACACATGTGACATGAGGGTGCATGGGGTGCGTGCTCTCATTTGCAAAGATACACGCATGCATATCTGCAAATAGTGACACGAGCAGCTCAAAAAGAGAATCAAAACATGCACATAAAGAGACCGAATGTAATGTTCAACTATAAGACGCAACAAAAGAAAGAAGCCCCTGCAATCACCTACACACCCAGTCAAACACGTATGCAGCACACAGAGCGAGCGGAGGTGTAGATGGACGGCTTTGCTGGAGCTGGGTCGATAGCCAGGTGGATGAGGATCCAGGAATGGGAAGTGAAGGCGGTAAACTGCAGTAACCAAGAAGTAATTCTCTGCACCAGTGAGGCAGAATGACACAGCCGCAAGAAGAGGCTTCAGGAAACTGGAGTTTCTGACTGCCTCGAAGGGTGAAATGTGACTGTGCCAAAGGGAGATCCACAGACACACAACGCACACAGACTGCATTGACTGATTTCATTAGTTTGCTAATTAAATCCCTCTCTGCCTCCCTCCAAAACATACAGTGACTTCTGCTTCTGCTCATGGGTCAACAGGGTTGCTTTTCCCGTTCCTCTTAGTTTCTCTTTTTGTCTTTCCCTGAACAGATATCTTGAAATTATGTATGTAGGGCAGCAAAGAAAATGTCAAACAATGTCCTCATGACCGTGGGCAGAGATTTAGGTGAGATTTCTAAAAGCCAGATTATCTTTTTTGAGTCAAAGAGATGGTGGTCATGTCCGTTTCAGGCTGAAACACAAAACTTCTAAAGTATATGATTCACACTGTATTATTCATTAATATAATTAGAGTTGCGATTATTGCAAATCCTGTATCTGCTGTAAAAGCAATGGTGCCTGCAGAGTAATAATACAATCGTAGAAGACGGGAGGAGAGCCAAATCCGGCTAAACAGAAAGCAGTGGACCATTCAGCCTCTATCCCCCAATACCGTAACAGCTTATTAAAGATAATGAAGTGTTTCAAGCAAGATAATAAACACAGTAACACATTACTAGAGCAGAACATTTGATAGTGGATCAAACAATAATGACCCAATATTAAAAAGCACTTAAAAAAGACAATTACAAACAAAATACCAGACATAAATACAGAACTGGTAAAGAGGTGACACAAAATGAGATAAATTGCTCAAAACTCAAGAATAAAACTCTCAAAACTGAAGGAAACAACAGCATGCTGTTGTTAAAGGGGGTGAGGCGAGACCCTCTCCATCACCTCACACTGGGCTCTGACTTAAAAAATAAAGAGACAGGAATGTGGAGAGACAGGAATCCATGGCCACATCTTACAGAGGTTAATGCAGATGGATGCATGTTAGCTGGATCATATCTTGTGGACAGCTTGCTTGAGGGAGAACCCTGACAGCCAGAGAAGAAGAGCAAGATAAATCGACTGCAGGGGCTTGCAAAGGTGCACAGCATGTTATCTGTGTTTGTTTGTATGATGGGTTACGTGAGTTCAAGTGTCTGCAGATGTTTGGTAGATGAAAATGACATTGTTGTCAGGCAGTAAATTGTGGCTGTGATAAACTGACTTAACCAGAAGCAGGCTACAATGTCCACTTTCACAGGGTCTAACATCATCAGAACAGAACAGCTGTGCCCAAGAGGCCTCGTGGCCGGGAAAAAAGGTCAGGAAACTTCATGCTTGTGTGTACGATTACGCATCGGTTAGTCTGCGCACATCTTCTTGATGATCTGATACAAGTACATGGACGTGTGTTTGCCGCTCTCCATGTCTATTGACCCTGGGCTAAATGAAGAGCATCATTAGTGGAAGCCACTAGGCAATATGGGACTTGAAGTGTCCTGTGCAGGGCTGTCAGCTGGAAGGTAACAGTAGATAACCTTTTCCCAAGAGAGCCCAGTCAAATTATCTCCTTCTCTAACCCCTTTTTGTTCAGGACACAGAAGATTGACATGCAAAAAGCACTTTGCAAACAAATAACACCATCACCTCGCCTCCTCCCTCTCACCTCCTCATAGCACGTCCACACTCTTCAGGGACTGCAGCTGTCCCTGAACCTCTCCGTGCACGATGCTGAGAGGAGCTCAGTGCAGAAGTTGGGTGTGCCAAACAAACATAGATAAAAAAAAAAAGTGGAGACAACACATAGGTTGTGACTGCAGCGGTTCCAATATACCCTCAATTAGGCCAGAGAAAGACAAAGTAGAAAAGGTCTGGTTGCTTGACACACTTTCAGTGTCCCATATATGTCCCTTTGTGACAGACCGTCTGTCCATCCATCCATGTGAATATCGATCTAGTTGTCTGTCTGTCTACCACTCTATATATCCATCCGTCTGTCTATCCGTCAATCTATCTTTACATCGGCACATACACAAAAGAGGTAATAAAGAATGGAAGGTTTAATTGTCAAAGACAACAAGAAGAGGAATAATTTGACCCTTAGAATACACAACTGAAGAAGAGAAGAATAGTTCAACTGTGTGTATAAACAAAAAGCCCAAGAATGCTACAGGTACAGTAGCTATAAATACTACAGGTTTTGGTCGTTTATCTCAAAGCAACACCTTTGCTTTCATATTCCACCTGCAGCCCAAATGCTGCTGAACATCCAATGCTGCTCTCCCTGGAAGGTTTACTAAAAGCAGCAGAACACAGAGGGCAATAGCGAGGGAAGGATAGTGATATGCTTGGACTACCACACACACACACACACACACACACAGACAAACTAACACAAACATATCATGTGCCTCATCTTCTGATAATGACAGGCTTGCCTTCCAGTGCCAGGTATCGGCACAGAAGGGCAGAGGAGCAGGTGGCGCAGAGAAACCAGCATTAGGCTGGACAGCTCTCCGTGCCAGTTGGCACTGCCAGCAGGCAGCCCCCACACTCCCTCTCCACGGCGCCCGCGTCCTGGGTTACTGTACACCCTGTCCCCATCGGGGAAGGGCAGCAGAAACAGAGGGAGACCTGTTCAGTGTGACAGGCTGTTTAGGCGGACTTCATTACTCTACCAGGTTGGTTTGCAGAGGAGAGAAGGCAGAGATAAGATCAAGAAGCTGGAGTGAGTCTGTGAGTTGCTAGTGGTGGTGGACTGAAAAAACATGTGTGCTGTCTGTGAGTGAACCAATTCAGTCAGACAGCATAAAAGACATATACATTTTTCATAAGGAATCACTCACGGCGTCATCTCTGACCTTCCTTTTTACAGCTGAACACTTCTGCTGAGCTGCGATGTCTGAAGCATTAAAGGGCATGCAAGAAAATGAGCAGAATTATTCACAATGTTAAATTATGGCGGCGTCTCCTCTGTCAGAGTCAAGAAGAGAAGTCTGATGAATAATAGAGAAGAGAGGGTGTTTGACACTTTGCTCAATTTACTACGTACATAAACAAGCACGCTGAGCTAAATGCTGATTGTTTTAAAGACAGATTGTCTGTGCTTACAAGCGCACTCGGCTTGTAACCAACAACAGGCATATGTATCATGAAAGTAAACCTCTGGTGGTTCAAAAGAAATTTAAAAACAACCTGTAAATATTTTGACATGCTGTATGTATATCATATTTTTGGGATCTCTGATTTAATTTGGCTATAAGGACTGCTTTATATTTGATAAGGTACTTTGTTGGAGTGTTTCATTCGCTGAATGAGCCTAAAAAGTTCTCATCTGGGTTTTATTTTTTTAATAAATGAAATCAAAATCAAAAAATTTAAAAAAGCACTAAATCATAATCTTTATTGAAGCAAAATATAATTATTAGAATAATTTTAGGATTTATCGATATTAATCTTCCCAAAGCAGATCAATTATTTGACCATTTCTAACCATATCAGTCATTTTAAAGTGTTCCTGCTTCTTCTTGAGTTATCGGACTTGTTTGCTGCCTCACGTTATTTAATCCCACTGGTGAGAAGAAGAGTCGTTCTACAACCTCAGGGCCAAGATTGCAGGGTTGCAAGATGAATAACTAAAGAAAAACACAGAAAAAATATTGAAGACTACTTTATTTCTTGTAATTTGTATAATCTTACCTCATTCAGACTTTTTTTCTTATAGGTTTTTTGACATGCAATTGATAATGATGCGCCATCAGAATGCTTTCTTTGTTTTATGGGGACAGGAGCCAAAAGGTTTGTGAACCACTGCAGCGGAGCACTGGTATTTGATAAACAAGGTGGTATAGACTGGCTCCAGCTGACGTAGTGCCTTCTGTGCACACGTCAAACTCACTCACGAGGCGCAGCTAAACAAATACAGTTTTTCACAAACACCCGAGATAACCCACAGCGAGCTCTTAGAATGAATTATATAAGCCATAAAAAGAGACCAAGTCCTGGACACCACCTGGGCTTTCTCAGCACTTTAGCCTTCGAGGTTTGGGACAAAAACACGTCTCTCAACTGTGTACTACGTCACAGCGCTTGTCTACTTAGGCACAAACAAACAACAAGCTACACTGAGGCCTCTCTTACCACTGCAATCAGTAAAATCTCTGAATATACTTCCCCTCCTCTGTCCCTCAATGCTGTAAACAAGGGTGGCACTAAAACCAAAGTTCCATATTTTGCTGGTGTTATTCTTTCCTGGCTGAATCCAGCCCCGTCGTGGCTAACTCAAAACGACAAAAGGAACACTTGACATCTCTCCAAAGTCTTTAACTCTCGCTTGGCTGCGTCTGTCTCGTAGACACCCTGCACTCCATTTTGATTCTGTGTCTTCGGTCTTTCCATCCTTGACAGCCCTGCGGCTGCCAAGCTCTGCTGGCAGAACAATAGACAGGCAGTTGACACCCATCCAAAATCTTTAAACCCCCTCACCACCCGCCCTTGCTCAGCCTGTATTTTCTAGGTTTTGTCTATGTCACTGTAACTTACCGTCTGTCTTTTTCTTACTCTCTTTGACCTGAATTGAACTATTCGCCGTGTTCATTTGTGTCTGAGCCGATATCTGTTTAACTCATTGCTGCATAGGCTGACATCATCCTAAAAGTTTAAACTTTCCATCATCTTTTTTTGCACCATCGCTCTCTACTCTGTCAAACCACATGCTCCACTAACGCCGTCATCCACTCTTCGTCTCTTTGATAATGGTGACCATATGGCTCTGCTATTCAGCTCTCTCTTTCGTCCACTTAATTCCTGGTCCAGTTGATTCAAAGGTCTTTAGTTGAAATTGTCTTTATAGTGGTGATCTGCTTTGCAGTGTCTTGCTATAAAATATAAATGTTATCTTTCTATCTTTCATTTGTTTTGATCAAATGTATAAGAGAAATATTGAATAAGTATGAACCTCTCGGCAGTTTAAGTACTATGGCAGGATAATAAAACATCTGTACTGAAATGCTTTGTGATAATGCATATTTTAGACAATACAACAAGGTCTTTTCTGATTTATTTAGCACCCAGGACATTATTAATTCTGATTACAATCTCTCCTAATAACTACTTTTACTATACTACTTGAGATGAGTCGGTCCTTAACTTTTTTCGAGTTGCTCTCTTTATCTAAAAAAAATTGTAAATTACCACAAAATGGACATATTTCAAATTACTTTCTGGACAGGAGTTGAATCAAAACAAAAACGACTATCTGCAGCCTTGCTTTGAAGTGGAATTCAATGTAATCACATGCTGTATTATCTGGGCCTGAGATGCTATTGACCAGCAGTTATGAGCATCGCTCGCCAATTAATCAAACAGTGACAGCCTTTCTGTGGGTAAAGGAACAAAGCAAACCGACAACACAGACAAACACTCCTTTCCTTATCATGCTCCACCTCTCATTTCCTTCTGCTCTAATACCACAGACTCTGCTTACTCAGCATTTCGACTAATGGGGGTTGATGAAGAAAATGTGCAGGAGCTCCAGTGGAGCACTGCGCTACTCCCTAAGGACTTTATCTGAAGCAGGCCAATGAATAAATAGGGTTGCTCACTACAACCCAGCCCCACTTACAGAAACCTCTGAATCATATTCTGCCAAAACAGACACGCAACCTGTGTGTATGCTGATGACTGCTTGCACTGTTGACCTAAACATCAGAATTGATGGGTTCATTCGATCTCACGGTCACGGAGGGCGAGAAACAATTTGATATGCAGCTTGTTAAGATGAGCTTTGCTGTTATGTTTATGGATGAAGGTGTCATTTACACACCTTCAGTGACTCAACTCTGACTCAATAGTTGCAGAATGAGACCGCAGCAGAATGAGACCACAGCAAAATGGACGGTGCGAGAGCAGACAGAAGAAGAAAAAACAGCGGGAGAGGGAGGCAGAAGGGAAAAGTGACACGAAGAGACACAGATGGAAAGTGATTAAAGGAAGAGGGGTGACCTCTGTCAGGTATATTCTACTGAGCACACACACATGCACAGTAAGTCAGAGATTGGCCTTTAGGCCTGACAGCAGGGGGGATCCTTGGGGCTGAAAAGTATGTGGTGAGAGGAGCAGCTGATAGCTGGAGTGGACACAGTAGGGAGGGCCGCAAATGAAGCCAACAAAGCCAGTTGAGCTCGAAGAGAGCTCAGGAACCAAATGCCAGATAAAGTACTGCACGGGGTGCAGTGGCTGCTCTCACCTCACAGCAAGAGGGCCCCAGGTTTGATCTCTGATCGCAGGTGATCCTTCTGTGTGGAGTTTGCATGTTCTCTCCGTGTCGGTGTGAAAATGGCAGATAATGCACAATATTTCTGAGGAAATTTGTGAATGATATATAAAAAGCAAATATATTGTATATACAATATCTTGGGCAATCTTTTAAAACACAAATGTATGGGATTCTTATTAAAAATGTCTCCACATGTTATGAAATAAAAATAATTATAGCAGATTCATTCTTTTTAATGCCTGCACTATCATTATCAGCCTGAAAAAGGCCAGCATTGCTATTTTATTCTCAATTAATCAACAATCATCTTTTTGTTTGGTCACTTATATCATCTGGTAAAAAAATAAAATAAATAGTAACCAAAACCCTGAAAAACAAATTAAATTTGATCGGACAGACGAAAGCAAGCAAAACGTCATATGCCCATCCTTTTATTGTCATCCGCTGGGCTGGTTCAAAGGAGCAACATATTCCAAACATCCATTTTCCAGTTCTTCCTGTGGGACCCCAAAGGCGTTTCCAAGCCAGACCAGATACAGAATCTTAACCAGCATGCTCTGAATGTACCCCGGGGCCTCTTACCATTCCGGACAACGTCGGAGGTCAACAACGGATGGCTCTCATTAGGCCTCCTGATCAGATGCCCGGACAACCTCAACTGGCCGCTTCTGACTCTACTCTGAGCTCCCAAAGGATGTCTGAGTGCTTCACTGCATCTCTAAGGCAGAGCCTAGCCCATTCTGTCACTCGCTCCCCAAAGCTCATGGCCATAGGTGAGGGTCGGAATATAGATGGACTGGTAAATCAAGAGTGTTGCCTTCTGGCCTCCTCACTACAACAATGAGGTACAATGCGGCTTTGCTGCTGACGCTGTAATGAACCGCCTAAACAAACCACTTGTACATCTCATATTCCACTTTACCACCGTTTGTGAACAAGACCCATTTAGGTGCATTGTGATCTACGTCTGCGGTGGGCAGACTCTTGGCATCGCAAAAAAACTTGAATACAAAAAGTAAATTGTTGGCACTTTGTATTCAGTCATCCTTTTGGTAATCATTTTGGTAATCAATAACAACAGAACTGTCATCTCGTGCGTTTCTGTCAATTGATTAATCGATTATTTGGCTGATTGTTGGAGCTCTATGTTACCCACAAATATATTCACTTGCTCAAAATAAAAAAAATATATTATTTTATATAATAAGGGACAAGAATGATTGCAGTAGATTAAAGATGAATAGCTAAAGATAATGAGAACAAAAAAGATTGTCGTAGAGTAAATAAGAGAAGATGCAGGGGTCAAAAAACGAGGCAAGGAAAACGACTTAAGATAAAAGTCTCACAGGAAGAGGGTGTGAGAGACAAGTATTTTTTAAAATAGATGTTTTCTTAAAGCTTTCTTAAAGCTTTTCTTAAAGCTAGCCTGAGACAAATTGTATTTCACAGTCTAGAATAAAATGTTTAGGCATGCAGCTATAAAATATACTAAAGGAATTAATGGCGGAAAACACACTTCACACTTATTGTATAATACACACACACACACACACACACACACACACACACACACACACAGGCTTCAGGGTGGACTGGCTTCACAGTCATCATCTCTCATTCATAATTCACACAGCCATTTATCACAGACGCTCTCCCGCTGTGCAACACTAACAAGTCACTACAGTTCACAAACACGGACAGGGCACAGCTGCATGTGTGGGTGTTTGCATTGAGTGTATCACAAAGTGCAGAAAGTGAGTCTGTGTAAGTGTGTGTTGGAGGGAGGGGTTTCCTGTGTGTGTCATCTTAAAGGCCGTAGTTTGAATTTGTTGCATCAATCATGTTTACAGACTCCGAAACCGTCGCCTGTCATTTAAATTATCGGAATAGTAAAAATGTCCTATGTTTTTTCACAGATGTAAAAAGCCAATAGAGGGGTGTTTGACCACTTAAAGCCACCGTTTATAAAAAACGCCGTCATCTAAAATGGCATCTGAAAAACAGGCAGGATGAAGCTGTAAATGTTGATGTTTGAATTGAATGTATTTTCAAAGTGTAGAAAGTTAGTCCGTGCAAGTGAAAGAGTGTGTGTGTGTGTGTGTGTGCGTGTGTGTGTGTGTGTGTGTGTGTGTGTGTGTGTGTGTGTGTGTGTGTGTGTGTGTGTGTGTGTGTGAGAAGTCATTGTGCATCTGTGTCACCTTAAGACTCAGCTCCATCTGTCAATGTCAGTAAAAGCTATTGTGTGTCTGTTAGCAGGAGAGCTTGCATTTTCTGTACCCTCGATTACAAAGGAGAAAAGCTTAGGGTGCATCAATGACTCATGATAGCACTTTATCGCTTGAGCATCTGCACGACCGCAAGGAGAGCTTAGCCCCATGCGCAGCTCAACTTACACTGCACAAGTACAAATCTAATTACCATAAACACAGTGAGACACAGCAGCATCAGGAGAGAGACACACACAGAGATGCCTTGTCATACATTTATTTCACTTTCTCAAGGTTCACATCTCTTTGTGTGCAGTTTGTATCTGTGTAGGCATTGTTTAGCAGCGGGGAAGAGTGGCTGCACATGTTCTGCTTATTCCTGCTTGGCTCACACAAAAATAGGCCTTCGCTGGGCTTTTACCTTAATATGAAAGCCAGAGCTTCAGCTGAATAGTCAATGTGGCCTCTCTTTCCCAGTCAGGGCACCAGTCCTTCCATCTAAAAAAAGAGCTTCCAGTTACCAGCTGACCCACGCCCCTTTCAATAGCTTGTTGCTATGGCAATTATCCTTGGTGGGACCAGGGTGCAGAGCTGGGGTAGGCTTAAGTGTGTGTGTGTGTGTGTGTGTGTGTGTGTGTGTGTGTGTGTGTGTGTGTTGCCGCAGATGGGAAATCTTCTTTTCCTTTTGGGTTAGGGTTCCTGTTATGAATGTGAGCCAGGTGGGGCCACACAAAAGACCTAAACAGGATGAACCTCATAAGACAACTCTATCTCTCTTTCTGTCTCACTCTGTATATCGGTTTCATTTCTGTCGTTGTAACGCCCTCCTTCCAAACCCTTTCCTCATTATCTGTTTTTTACCTGAGATTTGGTGAGACATTAACAAAAAGATAAATAAAATGCTGCATTTCTTTGTAGGGTCATTAACACAATGTTGTGAGACACTAATTATGATCTGAGCTGGTTGTGCATTGTTGGTGAGGAATGGTCTCGAGCCAATGCATAGCAGCCACTTGCTCAATATTGCAACAATTTCCAAGATTAGTAGTCAATTAGACACCAAAAAAAAAATGGGGAAATAGGGTCCAAGTTGAAAAATACTGATGGGGTTTCTTAGCAAAGTGAAAAGGTGGTTGCTGTGGTCAGCACGCCGTGTAGCATGTTCTACCTCACATACATTAGTGTTTGCTCAGCTGTGTCAGCATGTGTGCCTCCTTATCAGACAGAAAGTGTAGGCGCTGATATCATGCGTCCTCATCCACCTTGCCCTGGGTCATCTCTGTCAGAGCAGATAGATGCGGGACACTTCACCATTGAGTCAGTACGACAGCTATTGGAGGGGTCTGCTGAGACATGTTTGGATTAAGTGGAGAACAACAGGATACGAAGATGTTCCAACTAAAATATCCAACATTGTCAGTTTTATTATTAAAGTCACTGGAAGAAACATGCTCTCTGGTTTTCTCTTCTTGATCCAGAAAGTCATTCGACAACCTGAGTACAAATCTATGACTGCTTGCTGGGTCAATATTGCTGCACAGTCCTCCTGAAGGAGTACAAGTAGTTGAATCCTCCTGAGTAACAGTGTGACAAAGCAGATAACCTTAATCACTGCAGCTATAAAATCCAGCTAATCACCGCATCATAGACCTTGGATAACCTTGCCACAATGCCCCCATGTTTGCAGAGCATGACCAGAGATGCTGAAGCTCTGCCGACATTCTAATTAAGATAAGGCCAATGATCATAAATGATGAGATTGCGTTGCTGCAGGCTACAAAGCTACGCTGTGCTGAACCATATTACGCAGCACAGGGTGATATTGTACAATGCTGTGTAATGCATTATGTCGTTACGCTCTTAGCTGTAATCTATCTTTGCAGAGCCAAGCTCTTCCAGTAAGGGGGCTCGGTCTCGGTATAGCAGTTTGATCCCTGGCAGCCTCTGAAGAGCCACGTTCCCCTCCCCGCCTACAGAACCCAGTATGCGGTGTAATAGTTATCCTGGGTTCAATTTATCACTGTTTTTTTTTTAAACCAGCCAACATACTCTGGCTCTATGTCTACCCCTCCTTGGAGTAAGCCACTTCTCTTCACCATCAACCCCCCATGTCTTTCTACAGTAGGGTTGAATGCCGTGTGCATACTGATTTAAACTCGAGAGTCTAGACACAATTTATGCCAGGTATTTGATTTGTTGGCAGGAGAGAAGACAGCTGTGTATATATTAAGGTGGAAAAACCAAATGGTTTAACTTTTTGTCAAGTACAATAGTGTGTTGACTGACAGCTCACACACACACACACACACACACACACACTCACACACACACACGCACACACACACACACAAGATGTAAAATCAGGAGGCATGAATGTGTTCTCTGATTGTGGTTCACACTAGAGCTCAAAACTGAGGTCCAGTTACACGGAGACTTTGTGTAATGGTGGTTAGGCAACGCTGCTGCAGTTCTGCTCTGCCACAACCCATTGGACCACAGCCGAGTCTCAGAGGACAGTTCCTCTACTTTCCCTGTTGAGTTCTCTCTCACTTTCCTCCATCCCCGCTTCTTTAAGTGTAACCTCAAAACCAGCCTCATTTAACATTTTTCAAGGTCAGAGGCAGCAGCCATTATAAGTAATTCTCCACTGAACACTTTGCTGTAAGATAGTACATCCCTATGGAATATCATTCAAAGAGTAGGGGATGTGTCAGTGAGTTTCTCAAAAACACAAATAGCTCACCCGATAACCATACCTGTGAGTGGTGGGACAAGGAACATTCATCACAAGGACCATTTGCAGTTACATTATGCAGTGGGCTTAAATCAATCCTCATGTGGCCAATCACGTATTGTTCTGAAGATTTAACGGCGGAAAAGAAATTAGGACAAATTAATATGGTGGACAAGAATACAAATTTTTGTCCGTTATAAAGCCAGCCGACTTTACGGATTCTCTTTGATGTCCAAATGACATGAAACCCTCTCTTGTTGCCTCATCATAAATAAACACAGCCACGACAACCTCATTATAGGCAATCAATAATCAATAATTTGCTGTGATATAAACGGCTGGCTGGCATGTGAGTGTTTATGAGTCGGTATCACATCAGGCCAGCATGGGAAGATATGATGATTAATTACTATAGTAACATTATTCACTTTAGCCAAGAATTATTACCCAGAGTTGATTTATTAGAAATGTCACGCATGGCAAACAAGTCGAGAGGGACGGTCAGGAAGGGATATACTGTACGTAATCATCTGGCACAGCTTTGCTCAGCGGTTAAGTTTGAAAAGGTCATGCTCGAAATTTCAAAAGGAATCTGAGAACATGCCTTACATTAAGGTGGCGGGTTACTGAGAACCCAGTACATAATTAGCACAGTGGAAAGGGGTTGTGCAATTATAGCTGCCAGAAGCTGAAATTTACCAAATTGTACTTTTGATCACCAAAGTGAGGCTAGTATACATTTACGTTATTTCTAATGTTTTCACTCATTCACACTGCATTACAGTCAGAGCCTGAAGGACGATGCATACAAAACAGGCAAACTCTGAAAAGCATTAAGTGTGTTTAAAACCTGCTATTTTTTGTCTACTTGGGGGCAATGGAAACAAGTTGTGAATACAGCAATGACATGTTGTCATTGAGAGTGAACCAAAACAGCAAAGCTGTGGCTGTACAGATAAACAATGAGCTAAAAGTCACTCTGTGAAGCTGAGGAGAGCTGCAGATCAATCACGACACAAAAGCTTTCCCATTCACATTACATTGTCATTTAAGACATTTTTATTATAAAAAAACATAAATTCTAGCTGATTTATTGTTTGCTACTCAGACACCGAAAGCACTCTTGGCATTGCAGTCAAAGATAATAGAAGCGGCTGAGATCTGGAACACTGCTGTACATTCAAGCAAGAACTGGTTATGACTAATAACACTTCCTCCAGTTGTATTGTAACACACACAACCCTTCAACAAAATCAGCACACAAACACATTAATTTCCCCTGAAAACAAAGGCTTGGTATAGAGAAGAACCACCTCTGGCTCTCTGTAGTGATTCTGTCATCAGCAGAAATATAATAGGACCACACTCACAGTCTCCTCTGAAGGGGTAATCTTCTGCAGGTGCATTCACTCGACATTAAACACGTGAGGAAGGACATAGCTCCCATTTCCAGTAAGAAATGCACAACAACGTCTGGCATCACATGCAGCCCATCGTAGAGACGAATACACAAAGACTGTTCAGATCTCAGTGTATCCTTCGGACAGGCTGCAACTATTCACGATGAAACCGTGACCAAACCGGTCTGAAGACATCTGGAAAACTATAGTTATCAGACTAAACAATTAATAGATTAATCAGAAAAATCACTTATTCAGATTAAGTGGTAATGCAAATAATAAAATAATCTTTAGCCTCAAAACTATCTTGTTTTACTTAACCTTAAACACCAGCCATCCACCAGTGGGATGTGAACCGATGCCTCCTTTTCTTACTGAACCCACAGGCCTGGGGTCAGTGCTGAGGAGCCAACAGGATGCAGCTGCAACACTCAACTGACCACACGTGGTTGCACCCCATGTGAACCTCTGCTACAATGAGCCACAAATAGCTTAGAATTTCAGGGGGGAGCTAAAAATAAGGAAGTATACACTTTTAAGCATGTGCACCTACAGGATGAGACACAAAAGCCACAGCCTGAAGTCATTGTGTAACTGTACAATCACTCATAAACCAAAACACTATTTGTGAGAAAGTTAAACATCTCACTGACTCAAAAAGGACATTGAAACTACATAAAAAGGCAGCTGCACAGCAATCAGGGCCTTGATCAGAGCAATTTGCTTCAGTCAGGCAACAGGGACCAGCCCCAGCCAGGATCCATGCCTGGCTGCAATACCAAGTGATTAACACCGACCGAGCCAGACCGCGGAGGGAATTTTACAGCACCTAATCACAACTCTCTCTTGACAGCTTGCGCTCCCACTGGCACAGCAGATCTAGAGGAAGAGGATCAATCTTAAGGGAGCTCAAGACATGTTGGAGGTAAGAAAGACGTCGAGGAGAAAGAGGTGTGGTGATAACACTGTGCTATACGCATTTATCCTCACAATATGAAAAAGAACGACAAGAGCAAGAGCGGTAGTCCCTCATTACTCAAACAAATGAGGGGGACATGCAGGCCCATGAATCACTCTGCAGCTGGTAAACAAGAGGCGCTTTCTTTCCATCTTGTTGTGCCTTGACAGGTTACAGCATTTACTTCCAGGCCCAAATAATGGAAATATGTGCAGAGTCCTACAGGTACAAAATGTTTTGGTACTTTAAGCGCACAAATTATTAATGTGCACACACAAATTGCAAAATTGCATAAATTGCCAGTTAATATTAGTCCATGCCTGCTCTGTACAAAATCAGACATGCAGCCTCCAAGGAATCACCTTTCTGCAACTATTGAAACAAAAATAAACCTGAAATGCTAATTCAAAAGGGGTGAACACTATCTGCATTGCCTTAGTCACATCACTTACACTAGCTGTTAATGGATCAGCCAGCCTTTGATGATGAAAGGAGCCATTAAGCCAACATGTAGTTACATTGGGGCGTTTTGCATTAATGTATTAAATAATAGCTGCAGTCAAGATGTTTAGAGTCAAGTAAAAGAGAGGATAAGATAAAGGGTTGAATTTAAAGCTGCATCTTTAATAGAGAAGGCGACAGTCGCATTAGGTTGTAAGGCCATCGCTGCGGTTCAGAGTGAGGTTAAGAGAACAGGACACATTGAGGACGTCTGGAAGGTAATGCAATTGAACAAGAGAATAAAGAGTAGGAACAGACCGGGTGGAGAAGAGGATCGTAAGGACAATGGCGTGATACAGTCACTTAATACCAACACAACAGAGGGCACTTAGCGGACTCCCACCATTGCTAGCACACCTGTAAAGGTTACATTACAAGATGTTGAAACCTCAACTGGTCTGATCCACCTAGGGGGTGAACTGCAAATATGCTGGCATAGCCTGCAACATTTATTCTCGGGCTGGCAGAGAGGAATGACATTAACTTGTGCACCTTAGAATGTCTGGAAAAGTGTGCAAGCTAGTGGGGGAACAAATGTTTCAGTCAATTTTCTAGGAACCTGACTTGCAATTCTGATATTCTTGTTTGGAATTCAACAAAGAAGTCTGGAAAATGCAGAAAAATGTACTCAACTCACCACATTGGCAGAGACAATTAACAACACCTACCTTTGAGCTGGTCCGCCACCACACTCTGTCCTATTCTCTCAATGACTCGTCCGTCTTCATGCTGGTAGCGATCATCCAGGAAGTTGGCAGTGGCCTGTGATAGGTGGACCTTCCCAGCCACTCCCAGCTGCTCCATTAGGTTGGCCAGGTTGACGTCGTTGGACCAAACATCAAACTTGAAGCGTTTCATTCCCAGGATGCCACACAGTACAGTGCCAGTATGGACCCCCACCCTCATGTTGACCATCTCCCTCTTCTCTTGGCAGAACTGTTCAATAGCCTGAATCATGCCCAGGCCCATCTCCACGCAGCAATAGGCATGGTCTGGTCGGGGTTCGGGACATCCAGCCACACAGTAGTAACAGTCTCCTAGTGTACTGATCTTTTCACAGCCAGTGAGCTCACAAAGTCGATCAAAACGTCCAAATAAGTCATTGAGAAGCCCAACGAGGGCATGGGCTGATTTGTTGGCAGACATTTTTGTGAAACCCACAATATCTGCAAAGAGGATGCTGACAGGCTCCATCCGTTTCATGTTGAAGGGTCGGAAGATAATCTGGCCACGAGGGATGGAGGTTTTCTTGCGTTTATTGTTCTTGGGGCTGGAGATGGCAGCTGCAGCACCGCTGGTGGAGTATCGTTTCACAGAGTTATCACCGATCTCCTCGTCACCCTGCTTCATCAGTTCATCAGCCACAATTCTGGGCATGACAGAGTGGATCATTCGCTCCTTCAAGGCTTTCTCCACCTCCAAATCTTTGCCATGCATGATCGCTTGTCCCACCTTAAGGAAGGTGCTGCGTGACCGCACCTCAGACATAATGAATAGGTGGATGCCGATGGCGTGGGCACAGAGGTGAAGCAGAGCTTTGGCAGGGCCAAGCCAACATAATGTATCCCAGTCCGATTGAGAGTCGAAGCTCCAGTTTTCCCCTGCCTGGGTGAGATGCAGCCAGCCCAAACTCTCAAAAAAGACAGAGTAGAGGAACCCAAGGAAAACAGAAGCATATAGGCGAACATGGAGAACGCTGTATAGCAACAGGAGAACCTCGATACAGAGGGAGAAGGTGCCAACAGGAGACAAACAGGGCGACCAGGGGTTACTTCCCGGGAGCTTGTCATAGGACAGGTTATATGTGGGTCCCATGCCACTGAACTCTTCCACATCTAGTGCCGGTGTGGGAGTCTCCGGGTCCCTGAAGCTTGACGTCTGAATCTGGGGGGCCAAGGTCAGGGCGAAGGTTACAACAATGAGCAGCATAGACACTAGGTTGTACCAGTGAGAGTAGAACTTAGTAAAGGTTAAGAGGAAGAGAAGGAGGCAGAAAAGGAGGAAGGATGCAGTGGGAAGGAGAAAGGCAGTCCTGTCACAGCGGGAAGGGTTGGCAGCAAAGTATAATCCCCAGAGGAGGGCAGCGGCACTCAGGTAAAAGAGCACAAAGCGGAAGCGCCGCTGGGTCTGAGGGAAACAGCGTTCCCTACAGGCCTCCTCCAGGATTGAAGAGTCAAACTTTGGGTCCCAGAAATGACCAGCGGATCTCTCAAAAAGCTGAGGCATCTTCTTCTGTGGGCGATTGCTCTTGACCGCGGGCCTCTTTGCTGCGGACTCTCCGGAGCTGCAGCTGGAGGAAATGCTGTACTTGCAGTGCTTAGATCCCACCATGAAGCCTCCCCCGATTGAACCCAGCGGCCCGCCTCCATGCTTGTTGTGTTTGACACTACTGCCAATCCTTACGGAGACGCCTCCATCTCCACTTGAGTCACAGCTCACTTCTGTGTTGCGAGGCAGCAGTTGTTGATGTTGGGGAGATGCCATGTTGCTTTTTAATCTATATAAAAAAAATTAAAAAATCAAAGACCATGCAGAAGGGACAGTTATTGAAACTATAAAGTTAATAAAGAAGTAAGGCAAAGTCTGGGGTAGCTGTTTAACAACTAGGGCAATGATTGTGTATTCTTGAAAAGTAGGATAAAAAAAGGAGCGCACAAACAAAAACCTTTTGAGGAAATTCCAGTCAGTTAGCAGTGTAGTGGCTGTAGAAACGCCAGCAGACCTTTCAACGATCTTGAATAGTTCATTATTGCCCCTGTTGACGTCAATCCCTGCATTCCTCCACGTCTGTTACGGTGCACTTGAGACAGTAAGGTCCACGGGCTGCTTTTTCGGCTCCTGTCCACATCCACTCAGCTGCCTACTCACTGCATCACTTATTGGAAAAGCATTCAGGAAACCCTTGGAGAATTATAAAAGAATGTGCGTAACAAAAAAGTAAAACAATAAATAAAAAAAATACCAAAGTCGTGAGGAAATGTGTATAGGGTTCTTGAGATGTTGTAACTGATATGATATCTGGTTTAGAGATCTTGCTGCAGTCAGTATACTTTCAGGACTGCTGCGTGTCAATGCTCAGGTTTCCGTTGCTCTCAGTATCTTTCTGACTTTACCACGTTTTGTTTACAACTCTACAAAACGTTATCCAAAACGCATCCTCCACTTTGTCTGCGTTGTCTCCAACATGATGCTTCCCGTCTTGATATAAATGGCCAGCTTTGACATTCAAGACGCACATCATCTCCAGATAATTGGAACCCGAGCGAAAAAACTGCCATCAGCGTTTTTATTTATACCCACATGCTCCTCGCTGCAGGGCCTAATCGCGACTATTTCCGTGGACGTAGCCCCGTCCTTTCCTGACTTTCCAGTCGGGAGTCTCCAAGCCCTCAAGGGATCGTGTGCACAGAGGTCCGCAGGAGACAAAATGCATGAGACGTGGTGCGCAGAAAATACCCGATGAACTGTTTTATTGCAGAAGCGTAGCTGTCAGTGGCCCGTGTGTAAACACGCTCCTCGAGGTCTATGCACCAACCGGTCTAGGATCAGTTGTGATCGGTCTTGCTTTGGTTTCCACAGTCACCCCAAATGTCGCCAAATCATCGTCACAGTGCGCCCCAGGGAAATTGTCCAGGTATTCTGACCACGCCGGTTCCTGTCTGTATATTCTGCCACCCAGACGGGTAAGAAAAACAAAATGCAGCCTCCATAAAGTCTCTCCTTTTCTCCGAAGTAAACTTTGGCCACGGCAGCTCAGACCCCCTTTTTAAATGTCAGAGGACGAAAGCCCCAAGAGAGTCGGGCTAATTAAAAGGTCTCCACCTCCACTCCACGCCCCCCGCACCAAGAGTCCCACAGGTCAAGGCTAAGTGCTGCCTTGATCCATTCACTCGAAAGGAATGGCACTGGGAACACTGGAAAATACATACCATACCTCCAAAGAATTCCACTTAAACGCTGGACGAATAAGGGTTTAGGGCTGCTGCATCGTCCAGTGTCTCCATTCCCTGCATCGTCCCCAGTAAAGTGAGATTGTCTTATCTCCGTTATTTGCCCATTAAGTGTGCTCCGCAGCAGCGTCGAGAGGTGCGCGAAATCCGTTGTGCGCGCTATCCAGGCGCAGTGGGCAGAGCAGCAGCGGCCGCCACCATCTTCTGTGCGCTGACAGCCGTCCAGCCGCAAGAAATGTGGATGTGCGTGTGTGTATGTGTGTGCGTGTAAGAGAGAGTGTGTTTGTGCGTGTATGTGAGTGTGTGAAGTAGGCAAAAACAAAATATTGATGACTTCCGCCTTTCTTTTTCAAAATAAAATCACACGCGCGTTTGATGGCAATCTACACCGGAGCCCATACGTACTCGTACTGTCATTAGCCCTCTTAATTAAGTATTACAATGTCAGTCATGCATTGCCAGACGAAATAAAAGGCTCTAAAATACGTGAGCCTCAACCAAAAAATATGAACAATCTAAGTATTTTGTTTTTAAAGAAAGATTAATGTGCTTCCGTTTTGGTAGTTACTGTTGACTTGATGCAGCTGTGTTTGGCGATCTGAGGAAAGAAAGGACTGACTATTGATGGAAGGGGAGGGGTACACTCGAGGTACGTGCACGCAGAAAGGTAGCGAGCGCGTACTTTACAGAAGGGTGGGGAGACGTCTTGTTTTGACCGCAATGAGCGCACCCCCCTCCACTTTCTCGTGTTTCCAACCACTGCCCTTTTCAATTAGAATAAACTCTGCTTCGTTTTGTAAGGATACAATCATCTGAATCGGAGTGACAGCAGAAGAACAATCAAGGGCTCTCATTTCAGGGAAATACAATACAATAATGCAATTGTATTTTATTAAAGACAGACAAAGTGTCCTAAATACAAGGTCACTAAACTGCTCTAGACACTCAAAAGCAACAGGAATATTGGATTACACCAATGTTATTGCACCATTAAGATGATGCACAAACATTGCCTTTTTAAGGGATATGGCAATATAATCATACAGTATATGTGCAGGACAGTCTAGTAGAACTTGAAGAAACCAAATGTGTTATTCTCAATTCAGTGAGCTGAGAGAAATATTAAACAGCCCTGCAGTCAATACAGCTTTGCAGTTGAACCGTATATTGAGAAGATCCCCAAGAGGGACAGTGGATGCTTTCTACCCCTGGTGCATGTAGGTGAACAAAAAAAGCATGTCCTATATAAAAGGAATGACAAGATGTCCTCCACATTTGGATCAGAGTGCAATGCTGAGTTTTAGGGTCAGTCAGCATCATATTGTGAACTGGGGATTTTCAAATCAGAAAAAACGCCCTTTGCATGTCTATGATGAGCTATGTTTATTGTAGATTGTATTGTACATGATCTATAACATACCCTTACACACACACACACACACACACACACACACACACACACACACAAACAAGCACACACACACACACACACACACACACTAACACATACACAAACACACACACACACCCGCACACACATGCACACAAAAGCACAGTATGTGTGCATTAATGGAAATTGGCTTTGGTCTATGCATAAGAAAAATGTGTTTGGGCATTTCTTAACTTTATTTTCCATTTGGAGTTTCCTCAGGATCTATGCAAAATAATGTTTGAGGAAGAGTAAAAAACACACACACAGAGGAAACGCATGCAGGTTTAAGTCAGTGTGTCTCGGGGTCTCACACCCAGTCGTACATGTACCAAGCACACACACGCACACACATACACACACTCCCCTTCCCACTTCCAGTGTCACGACAAACTGTTGATGCATTGCGGCTATAGGAAAATAATAAAATAATAATAATAATTTGAAATCCAAAAGTGGGTGATTGAACTTTCAGAGAAAATAAACAAGGTAATGAATGTAAGCTGAGTTGTAATAAAGAGCTGTAGGCGAGAAATAGAGATAAAGAAAATCAGCTTGGCACATTTTTTTTTCCTGTTTTCTTGTTTGAGTCACAATAACCACAAAGTTTCACTACCTAGTCAATCAGAAATCTTTATTCTTTATGATCAAGCTTCCAAGGTTGAGACAAGATTAATTTAAACTGTATAGCAAAACAAAAAAAGTGAATCCGCAACCATTAAATGGGACACACATCCATTCCAGATCTAATTCAAAAGGTGAATTAAGATAATTAATGCTGAAATATATACCCAAAGCACAACCACACAACGTAATTAACCCAGGGCTATCACCCTATTACTACAAACTGTTGCCATGATGAGTGTCAGTGGTCTGTATAACCTTTTACACTTTTACACAGCACACTCTAGTGGGCATCTTCCAGATCTGCAGTGTAAACAAACTAACGTCCAGTGGAACACTCACACTCAAATAAACAGAGAAAATTAAGCAATGTGTGTGTTTGTTAGTTACGTTTCATATTTAATAAGCTATATTTCATATTTTAGTTTGGTAAACACTCTTCACAATGGGGTTAGTGAGGGAGGACACAGAGGGAACTGGAAGTGCATTTGTCCACTCAGTAACTTTTTGGAAACCTAGGCGTGCTACTTATCCATCCATTGAGGTTTGTTTGACATTTTGGTAGATTTCATGTCTGTATGGCATCTTTAGCCTCCTGCCGGTTATCCTAGCTTAGCTTAACTAGCTAAGACAGGAAACAGGTGGGAACCTCTAGCCTGAGTCTGTCCAAAGATTTTTAAAAACATAATAAATCGACCTACCTGGGACTCCAAAGCTTACAAATTAACACTTGCTTAATCCTTACACAAATTGCTGACATGTTGCAGTTTTAGGAGGGGCTCTGTGGGAGAATTCTTCTTGGACAGGTGCAGTAACTTTCAAGGGTTTCTGCTGGTTGCCAAGCCCAAGAAATAGACCGCTATTGGAAAAGGGAAGCCTATCCAAAATGTCAAACTATTTTAAGCAATTTAACCATGCCATACTTCTGTGAAGTTCATTGAGGTAGGCTTACATATGACTTTGGACCTATGACATGTATCACTGCAAAATTGTTGTGAGTGTAAAAGTCAGTATTCAGTTCTTCCTTCTTTCCACAGAGGTCAGGGGTCAACTCATGAGTCCTCCACTTTACCTTCAGCCCACTTTTCACAAGCAAGGAAATGACAATCTTGCAGTGGTAGTACAATTATATAGCAGTTGGTGTTCAGTTCACATACACAGCCTAAAGTTTTCACATTCAAATCAATAAATAGCTTTCTATCCTGAAGAAGAAATAGCTAAAGATAGCTATATTCCAACACAGTATTCCTGTGTTATATTGTTATGGTCATTCAGCCCCCAAAAAAGCTGGGAAGCTTATTGTTTAAGGAAAAAAAAATCATAACACAGTATTGCATTTCTGCCAAAGACTGGCAAATTTATAGACGAAGACAATAACAGTAAGAACAGTTAAGAGGTGAAACAGATTGAACACACCCACCCCGCTCTGGAGACTCTGATCCTTGAACCCTGACCTCTGCTTCCATCACAGTGCTCATTTCATGAGGTTGTCAACAACCAGGACTGATGAGCGTATAAAACAAAAAGGAAAAAAGGTCTTATTTGTTGCATGGCAGGTTGGTTAATGTTTCAGTTACACAAGGAAATGCTACTTAAACTTTATATTAGCAGGACATGCATGCATCTGTTAAATATGATCTAACATGCAAAGTTAATCAATGTCACAAGTAAAGGTTTGGATGACAAACACTTTGGATAGCACCCACAAACAGGCTACTTCAAAATGAGCTTCTGAAGCTTATGGAATTGACTTTCCACAATGCAATTCTCAAGATTTTACAACACAAATTTGCCAGTCCTGTTTCTACTATTTTCCCACTTTATTCACATACAAGGGAGCTGGTATTTGACTTGTTTCTGTCTCAGGATTTTCAATTTTTATTTGATCTTACTTTTTTAATTTCTGTTTTTCTCCACATCATTATTTCCCCAAGCCCCAAATCCCAGACAGTCCAAAGTGATTGTGCAAGGGAGAGAGGAGAGCATGTATTTTAACAAAACTCAGTGATCAGTGGCATGTTCTCATTTCTTCAGCACTTTAAGTTGCCTTATCAAACAATGACCCTTCCCTCCCTCTTTCTGCCTCATTCCCACAGTCCCTAAATGTACCTCCCCATATTCTCCTGAGGAAAAAAAACAACACTATTCTTCTCTGCCTCCTCAACAATACAGGCGTTCTGACAAAAGCAGGGTTGGCTTCCACCAGACCCCTTCTCTTCTTACTTTCCCCACTCAAGTTATTTTCTTTTCCTCAGTTCTTTCGGTACCGGTTCTTTGGCTTTTCATCACAGCCACTTGTCTCGCAGGAGGACAGGCCAGGCTGCTTCCCAGAGTTAATGCTGCTTAGAAGGGCAGGCAGATCAGTGGTGATTGCCCTCTCAATCTTATCCAGCAGACAGCCTCCCATGTAGGAGCACTGAGCCTGCAAGGGCTTGAAGTTGGAGATTGGGTTGACGCCAAAGAAGTCACGGTAAGCATCGCGATTGGGCAGGTCAAACTTGCTGACATTGGTCTTGGCTAGGATGGATTTGAAAATGTAGAACTTGTCTGGGTCGTCTACGATCTCCTTGAAGACTAGTTCGGGGTCACTGAAGTAGCTCATCTTCTCTTTGAAGGTCTGAACGTAGCGGTCTACCAGCAGGCCATGGATGCGTACGCGGATGCCGTGCTGGCGGATGAAGGCAATTTTGTTCTCCATGCGGTTTTCAATCACCTGGTTCAAATCTTCCAGGAGGGAGATCTCCTCTCGCTTGAAGAGCTCACGGCTGGTATCAGCTGCATAGTCATATGGCCAGAAGGAGCTAACGTAGACGCGGGGGGGTTCAGTGACATTGATGAGGGGAGCTAAGCTCCAAAAGAGCGCTCCGTAGACTCTCATTAAGTCCTGGGTAGCCAGGTTGTCAGCCTTGTTTAGGATGATGCGAATCTGAGATTCACGACCCTTTAACTGCCGGAAGAGCATCTCCAGCTCGAGGCCAACGTCCAGCTTGGTGGGGTCAAACACCACGAAAATCAGGTCAGCGCGGTCAATGAACCACTGGCAAACATCGTTGAAGGGATAGCCTGGACAGAAGAAGACAATGAATAATTTATTAAATATTGAGTTGCAGCCAGCTGCTTCGTCTTTGAATTGGGATAAACTCAGTTTTACCTCTCTCCTGCTGTTTCCGGTTCTCAATGATTCCCGGGGTGTCCACAAACGTCACACGCTCCAGCAGCTTGTGGGGCATCTCAATACCGATCAGTTTTTCCAAGAAGGTTTGGCCGAATTTCTCCAAGGGAGAGAAGGACCGAGAGCTGTCTGCTGCCATGACAATCCCCTCAACCGAGCGGATCTTCTCCCCATGCATAATCACAGTGAACTCAGAGGTAGTAGGCTCCGCTCCTGAAGACACATTTGTGGAAAGCAAGAGGGAGAAATTAGCAAAGGGTAAAGTACCGAGAAGAGAAGTGATCTGGAGACATGTTGAAGACAGACATTGCCCAATTTGATTCACATTGTCATTCATGATATTGTAATACATACAATGGCATGTTAGAGTTACTTCATCCTCATTGGATTATAGTTCAAAAAAAGGAAGGAGGAAATCTGTGCAACATGCCTGTGTAGAGCTGATAGGGGCTGTCGTTCATGCCCAGGAGGTAGTTGATCATAGAGGACTTTCCAACACTCCAGGGTCCCAGGAACAGCACCATGGGCTTGGAGGTTATCTCTCCATCTGTCGGGCAAGAAGAGACAACAGTGGTTAAAGTCTCAAATTCATCACAAATTTTGTATGAAATATTATGAGATAACCAGCTATGCTGGTATTTTATTTGTAGCGGAGAATAATAGGTGTGAGAACTTGAGCTGTTCATGTTGCCAAAAGAAGCCAATGTTTGCAACATTCTCCATTATTCTTTGCCTCATTATAAAGATAGTTCAACCAAAACACAATCCATCCAAAATGTACGTTGTTTATGGGATTAACTATACGGTAGAGATGTGCTATAGCGCTGTCACTCTCAATGAGCAGCCCAGAGGAATACTTTGTAAGACTAAGAAAGCAAAATGAAAGGCATGTTAAAGCTGTTGCGCTTTAGAACAATCTCAACAAAGTGCTGCAGCCATAACTCAGTGAAAGACAGAGAAGCAGTGCCATTGACTCATCAGTGCAAGGCTTCCAGAGCAAGCTTGGTGTCTCATAACAAGTTGCATGAGTGTTGTGAGTGGACATGGTATTGGGGTGGTAGCGGGCAGTCAAATTCTGTTTTAATCTACTGAATGAATTCAAAGGGCGATGAGGAAATGAATACCAAATTAACAAAGAGAAGAAAGAGCAAATGTCATCATCAAAACACCTCTGAGAGGTTTTGATAATGATAAAAATGTTTGACAAAAAAGTCAATCAATTCACTACAAGCCCAACACTGACCATGTTCTTCCACCAGTGTCTCAGTGTCTCACACCTAACTTCAAAGCAACCTCCTCCATATTTCCCATTTCATACCTCACACAACTTAAAGCTTGTTCTCTCTGTAAATACAGTGTCAACCTTATAATTTAAAAAAAAACATGTTTAATTTACATTTCTTCCCTTTTAATTCTTTAATATGTAATTAAAATGATGAATCTTTGGTTGAAATTCTGAACGAGTGAATCAAGAAAGAGCAACTCCATTTTGATCCACATGCTGCTGCCCTGCTCTATTTGGGTTGGACTTTCCGCCTATGGATCAATTTGACTCAGCCCCAATGCGGGATGTTACACCTGGGTGTCACCCAAAGCGAAACATGCTTGAAATGTTTCACCCACAGAGAGCTTTATTAGTCTAAGTGGCTCACACATGGATGAGGACAAATGAAGGGGGAGAGTTAGGGGCTGAGCACTTCAGGCAGTGCCATGCACAGGTAAGCCCCGCCCACACCCACCTGTGGATGAGTCCCCCAGGGTTCGTCCGGGGTAGGCTGTTAGATGAGGGGAACGGGAAGGGGATGGGGACAGGAGATGGTGGGGTAAAGAGACGCGAAGGGAACAGGAGGTGGAGGAGAGGGAGTAGTGAGGATGTGAGGTCGCTAGTAGCAACAAGGAGGGGTTGTGTAACAAAGTGCATGAATGGGTGGGAATCTAGGCTCATATTTGACCTGACGTGTCAAACATGTCCGTCTACAAATGGATGGTGTGCATTTGTGGTCGGGTGATGAGGTGAATCTTTTCACTGTTTTTTCACAACTCTTTCCCAAACATGTATTGTTCATTTAGAAGCATTGTACATTTATTTGTATGTATGCCAAGCCTAAAAGGCCACAAGAGGGCAAGCTTTTTTTCCTTGTGGGAAAGTAGAGTTTGTTCTTGGCAGTTCATTATGCAGCTGAGTGTTGAGCTTAAAGTGAAGAAACAGTACACACTCATTTCAAAATCATTACATAAAGTATGTCAATAAATAGAAGAAAAGGGGAAGAAATATAGCAATATAGCATTAATGGAAAAATAATGACTAGATAAGATATATTGTTACTATTTCTGGACCTAAAAGCCTACACATGATCTCTGAAGGTACTCGCACAGTTAAAAAAAAATAGGATTCTCACATAACAGACTCTGGGAGCAACCTCCCGCCACAACATTTTTGTACACACGATAATTGAAAACAGATCTTTCTGTGATGTATTGGTTGAGGATGTACAAACAAGTCAACAACCCAGTCACCAAAGCAACCCAAACAGAGAAACCCACGCATCAGAACCAAGTGCAGACGGAGCCGAAGCTTCTGTGATACCTGAGATCTCGTGCTGCCTCAGCTCATTGTACTTGTAGGCCTGCTCCATCGGCCTGATGGATGTGTGGTAGATCTTCCGCAACCGCTCTAGAGCCGCTGGAGGAAACAGATGAGAGAGGAGAAAGGTTAATGGAGACGTTAGAGATTTCAAAAAGAGACGCACAAGCAAGCATTATAAAAACACTCCGAAAGAATCTTTGATCCTCACCTGCATAGTGTCCTGATTTTTCCTCAGTTGCAAGCCGCAGCGTCTCGTCGATGTGAGATCTGTCCCTGAGGACGGAGATGAAATCATCTTCTTCTTCCTCTGTTAAAAAAAAACAAAACATGAACAAAATTTAACTTGGTTAATGTTCTCATCGAATGTCTTTGATGATCTGATAGCAAGATTAATGGAAGTGAACAGAGGTGGCTGCAAACCAATGAAGTGACAGTTTTTTTGTGAAACTCTCACGAGGGCTCTCACTGCTTGTTATACATGTTCAATAAAACTATGCTAGAGTTAAACGGTGCAGCTACTTCTGGATGAACGTCAGTCAATACATCCTGTGTATCAATAAGAATCCCAACTCCTGGGAATGGAAGTGTGACACACAGATAAATGGTAATAAGCACTCGTTGACAGCTTTGCATTGAATGCCAATAGCAACTTCAGACACAGCAGATTTTTGAGCCGTCAGATGTTTTTTAACCTGAGTTTAGATTTCATCTGCAGCCACAAGCACACTGAAGGCCTCTTTAGTCCTTTCTGCTCTATCTTCATTACCATCTACCCATCTGTCTTGCCTTTTTTCTTTCTTAATTACAACATCTCACTGAAAGCATCCATAAAAGATGAGTGTCTGGCAAAAATGAGAACTCGCTATGCATGAATAATAATGCATAGCTAGCTGCTGTGCACAATCATAGCTAATTGAACTGATTATTGTTGGTGATTACAATCTGGCAGACATCATTTACAGTGTCATTTTCCTGCTGTGTGATACATGTACAGACGCCAGGGAAATTCAATTATCCATTAAGAACATGACCTAAATTCACCCTGTGTGCTCCAGCCTACAAATCCATTCATCTTAATGTGAATGGGCATACAATAAGAAGTATATAATCTCATTTTCATTCAAATACACTGCATTTTCCTGAGTTTTACATTGTCTTTAAAAATACTTTCCTTCATTTTGTGCAGACATTACATTTAAGGCTTTTTTACAAAGTGGCTTCCATTTTTTTCAAACCTAATAGTGTGTGTGTGTGTGTGTGTGTGTGTGTGTGTGTGTGTGTGTGTGTGTGTGTGTGCGCGCGCGTGTGTGCGTGTGTGTTGAACATAACCGTACTTGAGTGTCTCGTGTCCACTTTGGAACATATTGGCTTGCTCAGATCTCAGCTGTTACAATCAGCTCTTAATTTAGAAAGCATATGCTGTAAATAAACATAGACATTTGTTTGGCATCACCATGGGCTTTATAGCAACAGCAAAGATAAGATGGACCGAGAGAGAGAGAGCGAGAGAGAGAAAGAGAGTCAGAGAGGGACTTTCCCAGTTTCATTATGGACTGGGAGGAGAACTCAGGGCTGGACTGAGTGTTCCCATAAGTAATATAGGCTCCACTATGAGACAATGATGTGCAATCCTGTGTCTTTTCTCTTCTATATTTACCCGCCTATCACAGACCTATTGCACTGTTAGGCCTGTCCTTGTGTGTCCAGGCCTCAGAACAGGCCTCGCTGTAACGCCTCCCACACAGGCCGGATTCAGACAAACCTGCTCCGCTATGAGCTATATATAGGAGGAGCAGGGAAGTCTTCGTGGCTCATACTTATTGGTCTTTGAATTCTAGCTCGCAGACACTGCCGTAGTAGAAGTGTTTGTGAATTCTAAAGGTATTTACAGATTGTTACTGGAATTTTAAATACAATAGGAGCAGTTGTAGGGGTGATTAATGGCAGTCATTCAATTGTAATTCACACCGTGTAAAACCCACGGCATAATCTGAATATTGATCTTGTTATATAAACACATCATCTGCATACTTCCTGTCAGCACAGGCTGGTTAAATGTAGTTTATTGGCACAGAAAACATATTAACATAGTTCAAATCAATCACTGACTTCATGTTAAAATTGCTGAACTGAAAATCCAGATCAAATCTAGAGCGTCCACACGGCTCTCAACATGGCAGCGGCTGAGTTGACGGCTCACAGCAATCGGTGGTAATATCACGAACGGTGCAAACAACTGCACCGGAGCTGACAGTGTTTACCAGAGGAGGAACTACGCTCCTGCGACAAAGCCATCAGCGGTATCAGCGGTGACTGCCACATGAACACAGACGACAAAGCACAGAGAAGCTCGCATAACAACAGACGCAGTTAGACTTTACTTCACTGTATTTTTTACCTTCCTAAGTTTCTTATGTTAATACTCTGAAATTCATATACCTTTATATTATCTAACCTTTAAAACAAGACAGAGTTTTGTATCTAACCTCCTCAGCGGCACAGCTTGACATAAATGACAAAAAATCTAATAAAAAAATGACGAAGCACTAAAATATTATTTCACAGCCATTTTCAACCTACGGGGTTGATACTGCAATCATCATTGATTGATCCTTTATTAAGTATAATATTTGAGATATTACAAATGGCTTTATCAAAGTTACAATTTGGCCAAAACCACCTATTAATGTGTGTATGTATGTGTCATAAAAATAACCTCATTGCTGACATTCTGTGCATTTTTAAGTCTTCAGCTATGATGGTAAATTGATGCAAAATACTAGCTTTATGATTTTTTGTCAAGAAAAACATATACATTGTAAATAATGAGAGCCTGGAGTGCAGCCACCGACCACGAGGTCAATGACGTTTAGTGTTTCTGAAGTCAGAATGGCATTCTGCTTTCGGCAAAACTGAAAAAAAACTGCAATAAAGTCCTTTGCGTTTTCCCCCATTTGTAAAAATTCAAAACAATGAGCACTTTTAATCAATCAAATGAGTTGAAAGTGTATCAGAAAGCAAAAAGGAGCATTTCCGTAGAGTATGTGCACAGGTAAATGATGATTTAAAGATTAGGAAAGTCCCCTTGCAATAACATAGTATGGCTCAACCTTTAATTGAGACCCCAACAGTTGCTCTTTTGCAGGGCGGCAGCAATGACACACACTGCTGGTTAAGGAACAACGCAGCCCCGTTGATTCTCCCTGAGTCAACCTGCTAAAAATAAACCTTTTTAATGTTGATCACAGCATAGTGCAAGAACAAGAAAAAAGGTTAACAGCCAGAATAAAAGAAGGTAATACTGCACTCGATAAAAATATTCAGAGAGCGTTCTGTATTTGTAAGGGGAACAGTAAGATAGTGATCAGCTACTGCCAGAACAATGCAAGAGGAAATGGTTTCATCCTTTTATGCATGTGAGCTCATAATAGCATACATACATGCACAAAAACATAACTATAACTTAAAAATGTACAACATTTCCAATTAAAGGAATTAAAAATCTGCCATTATAGGTCAGATGATTGCTACATCCCAATACAAAATGTTTTCTTTCTGCATGACCTTTAGTCTGTAATCTGTAATACATGGCAGCCAACTTGAAGCCACTGACACTCGTGAGGCACATGTTGGCTGCATGTCAAATTAAGTCAAGAGAAACATTGCACAGCAGGAACTGAAGTCATCAGAACAAACACTACAAGATGGGTTTAATTACACAATGAGGAAGCATTTGAGAGAAGCCGGCTTTCAGAGGACACAAATTCTAAATTGTCCCATCTCTTCACTGTACCAGGCCGGGCCCTGCAGCACACAAAGCTTCTGTAACTTGACTCATCACTCTGAAGAGTCATGTCTTTTAACACAAGCCTCTTGAGTGGGCCTTAACTGCTTTGAGTGTGTTAACACCTCCCAAACCGGTCAATCCCTGATGGACGGAGGTTTTGCAAAGATCAGAGAGGTAGTGTTGCCCGCAGAAGGCGGGCCTTGCATCAGCGCTCAAAATTAACCCTGCAGGCGCCATGGGAGTTGAACCCTGGAATATCTGCGCCCAGGACCATGTGTCCGCGGTGAGCCCGTTGCCACACAACCCTCCCTCAGTTTAGAGAAACATTCTGGTGGCATCAGCACATCCAGTGGGAATGTTGGAGATTTAAGCCTACCACAGCCTCAGTGGCTGAGTAAGTCACACCTCAACTATAGATCCTTGTGTGGAGGCTATTCAGTCATCAGAAGGAAGGTCAATCACCTACTGTAAGTGTGAAACGTCTATATTTGCTCAATATTAAAGACAAACCTTTACTATTAAGATTGATAGACGTATGATACGATCCGTACTTCTCTGGAATGTGAGTTGTTCTTGTGTATTGTTTGTGACGTTACAAATTGTGGAGCCAATCACTATCCAATATGGAGATACACAGCACGTTCAGCTGAAATGGAGATAAATGAAACAAAAATATGACCTCTGTCAACTCATTTAGACAATCATAAGAACACACAAACAGGGATTACCCTATCATGTTCTTATGAGGACGTGCATTGTGTGTGCTAGTATGTATCGGCAAGTACGTTTACTATGTATAAGGGATATCTGTGGATGTATAAAAAACTCCGGCTCATGTTCTGCTTGGAGCACAGTGGAGGTAAATTAAATTATGAAAATGAGGGCGACACGCCTGGAATCCCCAGGCAGAGGATTTATCCTGAGCACAGGGGGATTCAGGCAACCTTAACTGAAGACCGGGGGTTCCACTTGAAGCATCTTCAGAGAGGCAGCGTTTCATTCAAAGTTAAACAAAGTAGAAATCTTTACATAACTAATGGCTTCTAAAATAACTAAAGGTGTAGACATCATTAATTCAACAAACACAAACACCTTTTCTTGCATTTGTTAAGGTCATGTCTAATACGAAGCCCAGTGAATGCCAAGTTAACCTATAGCCATCGAAATGGACACGATGTTTCCTCCAACAGGGGTCAGAGGTGGGAGAGCAGTCAGCAGAGCGCGTGTCGGGTGTGGTGAGAAAAGGCCACAGATTGCAACAGGTGGCACAGTTTGTGGAGCGAGAACTCCCCCATCGTCAAAAATAGACCCACAATGGGTCAGAAGATGGGCCGAGGAGGGGGCAGAATTAGTGGCTCCTATTCTAGTTAGTTTGGAGACTCAGAAACATCCACATCCCTGAGAGCGGACTGTGTAATACGAGCCAATGTACTCAGTGCTACTGTTAACTCGTACAGTAGCTCATATGAGTTTCAAATACACTACTGATACTGGACAAATAAGAACAAATGATTACACAAGAAATCAGTTCAATCATTCAATTATTGGAATGCATAGCTTCTACACTAACAACCGATTGTAAGTTCATGTATTTCAGAAAGACAGTCTTTAAGAGAACAGGAAGACTATTTTATAGATGCAAATGTTAGTGGACTTTGTGTTAAAAGTAAAAGAAAAACTAAATAACCAAACAAAAAAAACATCACTGACTTTAGGGTTGCCGCTGGCCCTTACAGACTATGTTATGTGAGCCAGATCCAGATTGTGATTCATTGTATTCATCCTCTAAGGGGCCACTGACAAGTAGACATACAGTTGAGTGACACCGGGCACTTCACCCGGAGGTGTTAATCCGACGCCTCCATCTCTGCTTTCCTGTACAAAAGCCAGGAGAGGACGTCAGGTGCCCTTGGGACTGCAGGGCTTGACTTGAGAAGGGGTGTGTTGTAAGGAGCTTGAGTGTGACTGGTGCGTCCCTTCTACTACTATCAGCGTAGGGATGTCCCAGACATGCCACATACCATCAGCGGAGATCACGTGGAGACAGTGAGTCTGTAAATTCCCATGTCTCGATTCAGCATAGGGAGGAGGTCAAAGATGTTTTTACTGCATCGAGGATGGATAGTGTTACCACTCAAGTATAAACACATGGGTGTGAAGAACTAATCAAGGTCCCTAAGAGACTGGGATATATTTCTGCATAAAAAAAAGTCAGCTCTCAGATTGCAAGTGTTGCATTTCAACAATATGCTGTGATTGTGTTTGCACTATTGACATTTTACATCGTACAATCAGCTTTCTTAAAACCCCTTTTACACTCAAACACCACATATGACATCAAAATCTGAACACTGATTCAATCCTCGCCGGTAAGTCAGCGCCATTCACACAAGGACTGATTAGTGTAGGGTTTCTGGCAACCTTAAAATAACCCACTCATTACTATAGCAACCTATGTTTACTCCTACATGGCAGTGAGCAGCATCATGGGGCCAGGTTGACCATGTGACCTATTGACACCTAGACACCACCAAAAAAAATGTAGGTTTCCTCGGCCCCTTTCTTTAGTATGGAAGATGGAAGCTATTTAATCCAATAAATGATTGAGGCTGAGTCAGATGAGCTCAGCAGGCCTGGAAGATATGGTTGGCCTTACTACACCTGCAGGTGTGTTCACACTGCTACACCAGCGCCTCATGATGTCGAACCATAGGAATGCACTTTTATAATAAAAATGATTCCCTCTATCCTGCCTGCAATTTCTAAAGTTACGATGTCCTTGCTTTACATCCAAATGTTGACAGTTACAATGTTGTAATCAACTGGCTTGAGTCGTCAGAAATCACTGTCAGACGTCAACAACATCAAGATCACCATGTCAATGTGTCAGCTGTATTCCTCACAAACTGTATACAAAATCTATCCAATCTGCCTGCAGAAAGGCCGAAGCCTGGCCCCTCCTGCCTGGAGAATGCATGTCCCTATAAGGCCAACTGCTGGGAATAAATTGCGATTGTGACAGTGCAGAGTGACAGCAGCTGTGCTGTGTATCTAAAGGGAAGCATGGGGCTGGGAGGGGTGAAGAGTCAGAGGGGAAGGGGAGTGGAGCGGAGGGAGGAACTGTAATGGACAGGGTTGGGTTTCAGGAGGCCTTCCAATCTTAGACACTTTGACAGCAGCGTGGAATATAGAGTCCTAGGCCCGGGCTGTGGAGCTGACCACCACCCCAAGGACGGACAAGGGTGACGGACAAGGGTGACAGACATGGGTGACGGACAAGGGTAACGCCAACTGCTCCAGTCAGGACCCGATGATAAGTCCGCATTTTTAGAATAGGTAATCTGGGGGAAGCTGTTTCCCCTATGACATTAAACTCTATTGGTGACATCTGATTGTCTGTATTGTGAGGTTGTCTCAATCCCTGTAGTTTACGATGCAATGGATTATCATCACAGAAAATGTGCCCCCCCCCCCTTAAGGTATTTTAAGTCCGGATTCACAATTCCAAACCCAGTTGTGGAAAATAAAGAAGCAAAGACATCACTTCTATGAATGTTCATTCAAGTTCCCGCATGGCTGTTCTCTCCTTGGTTAGACTTTCCATCAGCTGGTGCCACGCATTAGGACAGCTGACATGCTGTCAATCCACAGGAGAGAATGGTCCTCAACTGCTCTCCTTTGTAGCGTCACCAGAATGCATAAGACCTTTGTTCATACATCAAAAGTGTGTTTTGGATTTTGATGATTAAAAAGACGACAGAGTGCCACTCAAATCTTTCATTTTGTACCAGGTGCCAACAGTTTAATTATAAACTCAGACAGCTTTGAAATAGTCCTGCTTGGTTGCAAAGGGCTTACATTTCTGTCTCTGTCACTGTCTATCCTCGGCTGGTGTCCTCATGACAGTCGCCGTTCCCAACACACTCGGCCTCTAGAAGACAGAGCCATTCCTGACCAATCTTCTTCCACGATGGACACAAGAGCTGTACCAACTACTTTAGTCTGAATCACAGCCTCTCAATCTCTGAAGGTATGATCAAGTATGATCAGGCTAACAAAGCAATCAAGCATTCATTAAAACATTATTTAACTAGCCTCTAAACTGACGCTACATCACTATTTCATTCATCAGCAGCATTTGTACACAAACGTGTCGATGCACCACCCAACGTAAAATTTGAGGAATCCACGAGATGTTTGACTGAACGCTCACTAAAGGTCTTACCTGCTGTGGCCTGCAAATGCAGCAGGGAGAGGAAACAGCAGATCAAGACTGTACCCTTCATGATGGCTGCCAGGAGAACTGTGATACTCACACAGACTATATATACCAAGGCAGGAAGGTTAAAGGGCATGCAGAGAGAAGGGGCGGAGCACAGAGAGGGCCAGTTGGTGGAAGGGCCGAGATCTGTGAGTTGGAGGTGTTGCAGGAGTCAAGCAGCTGACTCTCCTTTTTAGAGGGGCCTGGACCTGGCTCTATGTGTCAGGGCTGAACCACACAACTTCTCACTGAGGATGATTTTACAACATTTGTTTTTCAGAGACCGTTTATAATGTTATATGATAAAAAATATATACAACTAAGACGTAAAAGGCAAACTGGTTAGTAATCAGAAAAATTGACGGAACATTTTTTACTTCATACCCAAGAGTTAGATGAGAAGACCGATATCACTTACCTTAAGTATGGAGAGCAATATGCGGAAGATTTAAACAAATGAGACGTCAAGTGGGCGGTGTAGTGGCGAGCACTGTCATCACCACGCAGCAAGAGGGGCCGAGGTTTGGACTCTGGTCTGGGCGGTCCTTCTTTGTGGAGTTTGCGTGTTGTCAGCGTGGGTTCCCTCTGGCTTTCTCCCACAGTCCAAAGACATGCAGCTCAGATTAATTGGACTCTAAATTGGTGTGAATGGTTGTCTGTCTGTATATGTGCCCTGTGATAGACTGGCGACTTGTCAAGGGTGTACCCTGTCTTCACCCAAATGACAGCCGGGGTCAGCTCCAACGCCCCGCCAACCTAAACAGGATAAGTGTTCAGATAATGGATGGAGACGTGAAGTGAGCTTAAGAGGTGCAAATTTAGGCAGATGTTTTTAATGTTGTACAAGTGGCTAGGTTCATTAATAATAGTTCCCTCACAGTTATACATACATTTAAATGTTCTATTTAATATTCTGTTAAATACCCGGTTTTCTCTGTGTGTGTGTGTGTGTGAGAGAGAAAGACAGAGAGAGAGAGAGAGAGAGAGAGAGAGAGAGAGAGAGAGAGAGAGAGAGAGAGAGAGAGAGAGAGCGAGATAAGAAGAGTGGGCATTGACTGGAACATATAGACCCTCGAGTCTACCTGTCTACCTAACAGCTAAACACTGGCCGGATTACTGCTTTATCACACTCAAGCAGGCATTCTGTGCTGAACATAATCTCACAATTCCTCAGAAATCCACATCTCAACTGTAGATTAAACCCCAAATATGGCGTGTGTTTCTTACACGAGGAAGTCGTGTGTTCATTTTGATGCTCGAACTGCCTTAATCCTCACTGGTGGTGGGATGGTTTGTTGACGAGAAAAACTGTGCTTTTGTAAATTCTAGTGAACATGAATTCTTTGTTAATTAGAGACTGACAGACTCTGGCATCAGTCGCTATTTTTTTTGTGTTTTTATAGTGCGACTTTAAATGTCAGATGTGGTTTTGATGCTGCTGTCACTGCACAGTAGTTAAGCTGTTTAATGTTTACAGGGTTTATAGCATTAATTGAAGAATTTAAATGTTCTTTTATCCGTAATACATGCAGACACAGAGAGACACAATGAGTGCACATAGTGCATATGTGCTTTGATCAGCCCGTCTGCAAAATGTGTACAGTGCAGTGTATTAACACAAACAGTGGAGCTTCGGATGTGTTTGTTGAAATGTCCTCATAAGAACTTCTGTTCCTCATCATGCCTTAATACTTCAGAGTTCTGATTTTTGGTCCATATCCCACAACTGAATTGCATGTACCAGTGCCAGTGCATAATCTATCAACTTGTGTTTTGTCCCGTTGTGATGTCCCGGGACAGGTATATCAAATGTGTACCGATTGTAAAACCCTTCGAGGAATACTTGTAATTTGTGAATTTCGGCTATGCAAAATAAACTGAATTAAAATTGGTAAAAGATTCAAAAAACTGAAACACTTGAGCCTCTGTGGACACACAAAACAGGTATTTCTGAATGAACGTGTGAGGGCGTGAACAAGAGGCCTGGAATTAATGAATGCATGTCAGGGGATGGTGGCAAGGGATGCCACCTACTGTCCCTAGTGTACATTTTAAATGTCACAAATAAGGTGGCTGATCTTAATTTAGCAATGAGCTGTCAAGCAAGAGGGTGTGGGAGGGTTTCCAAATCTCAGCCACCAATCAGAAATAGACACTTGTGCATCAACTGTGCTGCTTGAGTGACGGCCAACCATAAACCAGAGAGCAGACAAATGCAGCTGGTTATGTCATATGTGTACTATAAAAACTGTTAGCACAAATGAACAGTCAATATTAAAGAATAAAATACTTCTCTAAAAGACACCAACAAAAATGGAGAAAAAGACACACACAATGGGCCCAATGCGTAAAAAACAAAGTACAAACTTTATTATTCTGTCTTTACAAAAGGCACAAGCCTCTTTATCCCCAAAACATTTCTCTTAAAAACAAAAACGGACACAAAATAGCTTCTTGACAACCATATGCACTGACGGGTCTAACGAAAAAGAAGTTACAGATAAGACAAAAGGAGGGGGAGAGGAGGGAGCGAGTATTGACAATTGATAAACAAATAGCAAAAAAGATTTTGCGACAAGAAAAAAAAAATGATGAGGGGCAAACAGGACAAGATGTTGGAGGAAAAGGGGGATACACAGCTGTGCGGTTTTTACTCATAACCTAAAGAGCTTCAGCTGAGGAGATGCCCCTTTATACAAATGAAAGAGGCAGACTCCAGTATATTACAGTAAGTGCTTTGTAATCATGACCCTATTTAATGATCCCCAGCCCCACCCCACTCATCTGACAAGCCGATATGTCCACGTAACGTTTCCTAACACACAAAACGGAGAGTAAAACACAGAGGGTACAAAACTGGTCTGGGTTTCAACAGAAAACCATCAACTGAAGATACTCGGAGGGAAAAGCACGGTGCTCTACAAAAAGCAGAGCTTGTAAAACACATGTTCACTATCCAGGAATCCCCTGCCTCGAGTAATAAGTACTGGAAAAATGTCCCATAATTAAATTTGACAGACGAGTCACTCATTTCAGTGCAGCCGACATCAATATTTCTTTAAAGGGCAATTCCATGACACAAATCATGATAGATGAGGTTGTGTTCAATTGAACACATTATCTGTCCAGCAGTTCAAAGCTCCATCTATGCGTTGATGCAGAGGACTCTAATAATGACGCTGTCCCTAAATGCAGTCACAAAATAGCACTGATGTGTCAAAAGAGCTACATGTACTTAATATCTAAATATACCAGGTTTCAGTTGACATGAAAAGATGGGTGAAATTTTATGGAATGTCAACATTTCTTCGTGGAATTTCTTTCACCCCACATCTGGCTATGATAATGCACATTATGGGGCCAACGGTCAGTCAGTACGGGATACATTTTTTAACAGTTATGGAGAAAGAAATATCAGGAGAGCGTGTATTGTAAATATATTAGTACACTAGAAACCTGTTCATGTTTGTGGCAAACATAGAAAATTAGACAAAATACCTGGGAGCATATGTTCTGCCACACCCGGGTGTCTGCGCAAGCCTGTTTGGGAGGGCGAGTGGAGAACCAGAGGGATTCCTGTGGCCTCCAGCCAGCCCAGACCGAGTGTTCAGGTACATCTCTCAGGGCCCAGAGGCTGTGTTAAGGCTGGCTTCTCAGTACCTCCCTGCACCCGCGGCGGGCTATTAGTAAGGCAAGCTGCTGCCTCTCTCTACAAGTCTTAATTTCTGTCAACCAACATTTTCAGGCAAAAACATTTAAAAGTATGATCCAACATGTAAAAAGCATGGTACACTAGACAGACAGCGCACAACAGAGACAAATGCATAGAGCATGTGTGGTCAGCCCAGTCACCGCCATGGCACATTCAAACTATTTTCACCGGGCACTTTTTCTTGTATTTGAAGTACAGTCCGCTTTGATAGATGTCCCAACATTTGGGCGAGAAATTACACTGTAGTGGGCCGAGTAAAACAAGCCTTTACGATTGCGCAAACAAGTGATTGTATATCAGTCATATTTGTGTGTGTGTGAGTGTTGTGCGCACATTTTCACCTGCCTTAACGGTGTGTCAGACTGCCAGAGTCTGAGACACCGCGAAGCCCGGCTGATTCAAAATGCGATGTGGCACATGCACAGACGCACACACACACACCAGTGGAAATCACTCAAAAGTGCCCACAAATTAGCTTATTTAACAAGCTAGGTGCTTTTAAAGTCAAGAGGGGAAGTTGTCAGGACATGTCAGTTATTTTTAACAGGCCACAAGTAAAAAAAAAAAGAACATACCTAATACATATGTGGGATTACTGGGAACCCAGCCCAGTAAAAAAATGGCAAAGAAACTTAAAAAAAACCTGTAAGCGCACTTTCTCCTCCCATCCTTCGCTTCATTTCTTGTGAGCACCAGTCAGCCATTAAAACAGCTTTTAAATTCCCATTGATGTTGTGCAGTTTTTTTTCTCTCAAGGACAATCACTTTAAGTTGCTGGATAAGGAACAAAACATGAAAAAGTAGACTTCACAAGAGTAAAACAACATATTCTTTCATCCAGAAGTCTAAAAGGTGGAAATTTGAAGCCGTCTTGTTGGCTCAGAGTCTGTCCAAACCACTCAGAGAAGGAGGTTTAAGGGATGTTTATCTTAAACAAAAAGGCTCTGGTGTTGGGTGGTGATGACGCCACACTGCTGGGCTCTTTGTCTCCAGTTTCGTGGATCAGTCACATGGCTTCAGGGCCAAATAAAGAGGACAGTCCTGGCGAATAATGGTGATGTTTAGCAGACACTCTACTATCTAGTATCACGGTGCCTTTATAGATCAGTCAGTGAAGTAGCTGCTCTAATAACCTCTTTATAGATTAATGAAGAGAAAAGAGTTGTGTGTGAAAGAGCCGGGGGTTTACGACAAGCAGAAGAAAGATGCAGAAGAGATCGCATGTATGAGTGTAAACCTATTTGGGCTGCCTATCACAACCAAACATGTACGAGTGTGTACTGAAAAGAAAGAAAACACATAAACGAGTGCTTCAATCTGTCTACCAGCCCTATGAATGTCCACTGAACAAGAGCGCTGTGGGTTTGAAGCCTCCCGCAGCCCCGGACTGCCTGGGCCTTTTGTGAGTGTGAGTGTGAGTGTGAGAGAGTGTGTGTGTGTGTGTGTGTGTAAGTGTACAACGTGCGAGACGTCAGATGAACTCAGGGCAGTGAACAGTCGTCGGGCCCGTCGCTGTTTGAGGCCGTGTCAGAGGCCGCCGCATCGGAGAGGACGCGACCTGAAGTGACGATGACTGCCCTCCGCTGATCTTCCTCGCCGACGCCAGCCTTCCCCTGGGTGCCCTCGATGTGCTGGATTGCCTGGAGACAGAGGACGAGCGATGTCAGTGACGACAGCACCCCCTGGTGTTCATATGTGGATAAAAACAATCCAGCCCCTGAAACGGTTCACAAGTCCACAGCCGCCTTACTTGAACAATGGTGTCCAGGTTCTGTCGAGATGTGGACACTGTGTTGATAACGGATGTCTGGCCCATGGTTACCACGGTGACGTGATGGGGTGGGGCAGGCTGAGCAGGTGCAGGGACGATTACCGTGGCGTGGTGTGTAGGAGCAGGGGGGGTAGCGGGGGCCAACACCTGGTGGGAAAGAGGAAACATTACACAATAGTCTGGTGTCACTCCTATACTGTGAAAACATATTGTAATGGTCAAATAGTGTTGTACAGTAGTTAAATGAAGAAAACACACACACACACACACACAGAGAGACAGAGAGAGAGAGAGAGAGACAGAGAGAGAGAGACAAACATGCTTAAACTGTAAACGGGCACTAAATTGCACACACAATTAGGAATACAGCTGTCGGCATATTAAATATTAACCAGGCCAGATGTTAGCAATATTTTAAAGGCCTAAATGTGGTCCTATACTTATGTTTGGGATGTTTTACGCAAGTAGTTTGAGCTGCTTAGCAAATGAGCATATTTGCTAAGTTTTGCTATGTTTATTAAAAGCTGCTTTTGTTTCCATTAATTATTTCACACTATTAAATGACAAACTTAAGTCTTTATCGCATATATTTTTCAATAATACTGCTAAAGTTAAAATGTGACATTAGAGCAGGTCACGCTTTTAGTAAAAGAAGCTATGGCTGAGCAATTTTATTTCCAGTTAACCGTTGTTACAGAGGTAATTTAGTCAATTCACAGTGATATTGATTTGAGGTCAAATGGCTGAGATCTGCTTCGGTGAGTGTCTCATGCCGATTCGATCAATCATCTTTGATTACCAGCACAGCTGCCACAAGTAGAGGACGGGCAGGCAGCGTATGCCCATTGATTTGGCATCATGTTCAGTTCGGGCCAGTCTGCTGAAACAGGACACTGTGGCTGTCGAGGCAGGAGACGGGATGTGTAACGCTAAGATGTGCGAGCTGCTCGTTTAACACGCTGTAAATGAGTGTAACTCAGGACACGGTGGCATCTCCAGGAACGCTGTGAGATTAGTTCAGGTGTCTGTAAGTAAGTGTTGTAGAACGTAATAAGCTGTAACATGATTGACTCAATGAAGTCAAATGTTACAGCTCCATGCAGGAGGGAGGAGGGGGGGGGGTTGGTGCCCGCTGCCAGATGTATTTAGGCTAAAGAGCCTAAAATAAACACTGGTTTTCAAAATATACCGGGCTGAAAATGGTTTGCCGGCGTGTCAAATTCAAGATTGCACCTTACGCGGTTGTTTAAAAAAAAAAAAAACTCTAAATGTTGGACACAGAGTCTATAAATAAGTATGTTTATTGTTCCTTTTTTAGATTTTTTTAAAACAACTTCCCTGTTTGTTATTAAGTTTGCTAAACACATAACAAAATACATCTTTTAATCACATTTCTTAGTGCTGCCATTCCTTGACAGATCTAGAAAGGCGTTTGTAGCTTGTAACCAACTGAAGCCGTGTGCCAGGTGTGTAGCAGAATACAGTGGCTGAAAAATGTGTGTGAACCTCTCTTGAGCCAGTGTTTGTTTGTTTTGCACACACTCTCACAAACACACAAAAGAAAACAAACTTTTAAATACAATATTATATTCCATTTCTGCCAACAGATCCCACTTAATGCTACACACTGGCCCTTTAAGCATGAGACGTGTTCTCTGGATTTCGTACATCAGACTTAGGGAAGTTAAACGTTAAAAAAGGACTATTTATCAGCACAGTTCTGGAAAGAATTCAACAGTTTATGTGCAAATGTTTCCAACCTGAGGGCTGTGGGCCGGAGTCAGGTCCCTCTCCAGCTGCTTGTTCGGTTTCAGACGGCTCTGTGTTTTGGTCGGCTGCTCCTGGACGTACTGGCTGATCGCTTTCAGTGTCTCTGGGTACAACTGGTCATCCAGGGAACGCATCTGACACGCACAGCAGGAGGTAAAAGATCAACACCGGGTTAGTCACTGCATTTGTCTGGACGCACACTTTTAGGATCAGCTGGAATTGCTTTACATGCTGCGGTTTTTCCCTTTTACCTGATCTTCCAGCATCATCCTGACTGAGCGCTCTTTCTCAAGCTGCTGCCTTAACTCAATCATCTCCCTCCTCAAGTCCTCGGCCTTCTCCTCCTCCAGGATGTCCGGTGAGCCAATCCCTTCGTCTTTCTCCTCTGCACGCCTCCTCTTTGGGGAGGAACCACTTAACTCCTAGGGAGGGGAAACAGAAATGTGATATCCGTTTTGTAGATGAATACTTAAACCGATGATCCTTACAGACAGACAAATAAAAGCCTTTTCAGGTTTTTGCACAGTGATGCCTCACTTGTATGATTCGCTTGAGCTGACTGTTCTGCTGCAAAAGACGCGTCTTCTCCTGCTCCAGAGTGAAAATGTACTCTGCCGTCTGTTGTAGGATGGCAGCCTGGGGAAAGGAGAAGAAGAAGCACATGACGGGTCTGTCATGGAGGTGAGTGGAGCACCACACCTCGTTCCAACGTCTCTCGTGACCCACCTTGCTGAGCTTCTCTCCGTCACACACCTCGTTCAAACCTCTCTTGTGACCCACCTTGCTGAGCTTCTCCCCGTCACTGTGTGGAATGAGGGTTTTAAGAGACTGGAATCCAGAATTGATGCTCTGCATACGCCGACGCTCATTGCTGTTAGCGATTTCTCTGCGAATTCGCCTCTCCTGGTCTCGAGCTGTTTCTGGGGTCAGAGGAATGTTGGCCAGACTAAGGGGGAGGAAAAGGGGAAGAACGCCGTTAGTTGGACAAATGAAGGAAATAAAACAAACATTTTCAGCAGCTTCGTCCTTACATAGTGAACTTTAACACAAAAGAAGAAATCTTATACTACTTGTTTTTGTACCAAAAATGTCAGTATCTCAATAATTCAAAGCCAAAACATTACCCATAATACACTTATAACAAATACTAACTTGTTGAGTTACATCTATTTACAGATCAGTCTACTTCCATTGGACCCATCTAAGCGGATGCCATACAACATCCAGCAACCTTCATTATTGTTGCTAGATTATTTTTGGGAAACCCAAATTATTAAAATCTGCTTGTTTCTACTCCCACCATATATGGACATATGCTTGTTATATGGACATAAAATATGCTTTTCTGTGATCACAATCCGGTCTGCGCAACGTGTTTTGTGATGTTGTCTGTTGACTGTTTTTGCATTTCTGGTGACATCTTTGCTCTGATCCTGAAAGAATAACTGTCATCTCTTTATTTGAAGTACTTTATACCCGAGACAAAGAAAATGTTAGGTCTTATTATCTTTGAAAGACACATTCAGATTCATACACCTTTTAATACCTCTTTCCACGCAACACAGTAAATTGGATCAAGAAATGCCAAACACATTCCTGCTTTTACAGAGGTATTTGGACTTAATTTGTCTATCAATTACTTTCTTACTGTGTGCTCTGTTCTTAAAATATTTAAGAATCTATAACATCATAAATGTTGCAATCCAGGGTTAACTGTAGTTGGGCATTAATTAAAGTATTCTTTGCCCTAAACACAACACTTAAGCATAATCCCCTGGATGTGTCCTTCACACCCTCTGAAATTGTTTTAACAGGTGTTAAGTGACACATTAATATGCAATGCAACATTATGCTTTTGAACAGGAATGTGTGAATATTTCCCAAGACAAAAAAAGAGCATCTTTACAGTGGCAACATGCTTGAAACTCCAGTTGAGATATAATTAGAGCACCACAGAGCCAGCTAATATTTCACCCCTCTAAAAGACAATATACTGTAGTTCAGTTGAGGGGAGATTTTAAGCCAACTTCCTCTCACACACTCTCTATCCAGCTCAGTATCTCTGGGACCCTCTCTAGCCAAGCTCTTATCTGTACTGACTCAGCTGCCTCAGTGCAAACACTGGAAACAATTGTGCAGACACAGACGAGAAACGGAGTGTGTACACACACAGTCACACACACACACACACACACACACACACACACACACACACACACACACACACACACACACGCACGTTTACCAACATTGCAGCGGCATAACCAGCAAACGCATTTACTGCCAAAGCATGACCAACGGGGCCTAGACGTCACCATATCATGTAAACCATTACAGAGAAACTAGAGTGTATTAAAGATTGAAACAAGCATTTCAGTGCCAGGTCACTTAATCACAAACAAAACAGATCATTCCAAAAGTATACTGGCAATCAACACATGTTTTTAAAGCAAATTATATAAACATTTAATGGTTATAATGTCTACAAATATTGCAATAATAAATAATTAAGATATGTGGAGACATCACCTTAGCCTCTAGAAAATAGTAATGGGAATATTCTCATTGTTTTCTGAAAATGTATAGTCCAGAAATGTAATTTACAAATAAATAAATAAATTAACCAATAGTTATCGGGCTGAAACTAAGTTACTAGTTATTAGTTACTAGTTAGTTACTTTATACTAGTTATAAAGGCTCTACAGCTGAAGGTAATCAAGACGCCAACTGTTTGTCGTTTGGACTCGTGAGGACTGAATTAAAAAGGACTACATGTCCCACAATGCCCGCGTCACTACCAACAGCCACCAGCAACAGTAGCATATCCCTCCGCCTCCCTCTTCAAACAGGGCTGCGGACGTATCGAAAGGCCTTCCGTGACACACACACACCCCCTTATGAACAACAACACTTTTAATTTATCTGCCTCCCCGCGAACACTAAGTGTGCTTTTACCGGATACACCGACGGAAATATAAATGTACGTAAAAAGCCGAATTAAACGCTCCCTTCGTCAACATAGTGCCCGACGCCACCTCAGTGCTCCGAGCAGACTCTTCGTGTCCTCCGCCATTATAACAATGCGGCAGGCAGCATGGCAGAGGTGCGGGAGGAAAAGACGCAGTGGAGGAGACTCACATGCGCGGACAAGACGCACACAAACGCCGTAGAAAAACCTCGCTGCCCTCGAGTGGGGACTGTTTTCACAGCGCTGGTACATTTTCACAACAGAAAAAAAACTAAAACGGCGCCATTAACGGGCAACAAACGGCAGAACCCCCCCCCCCCCTAACACTTTTAGCTCAAGCCCACAAGCATGGCCGCACTACCCACAATAACTTCACGGGGATCGGAGCGAAAAAAATCGGCGACACCGGACTCGTTCACACAGAATAACACCCGCTCGCGTGGTCGTTCCACTTCTAACGCGAATCACAGCACCTTTGGGTGCCACTGAGGGTGTAATTTTAGGATAAATAGAGCAGCGGGTGCGCTCTGTGGCGGAGTAGTAACGTGGTGCGCGCGGAACCACGTGGTTTATGTTTGTTAGCCTCAAAATACACCGATTTCGCAACAAAATGTGCGAATTGACATCGCGGGGTGGATGCTGCGGGGGGAAACGGACCCCCCGCGTGCTCGGACGCATTATAATCCAAGTGTTTGATGACAATAAATGCCCGCAGGTCCCCGTGAGTGGGTCGTGTACACAATAACAGATCAGATCAAGCATGTTGCCTCAACGCAGTCGCTAAGTGCGTCTTCTCCACACAGATAATAATCATACACGCGGCGCGCTGGGTGAAACACATGTATACACACCTACAAAGACCTCCAATCACTTCTTTCTCCGTTTTCCTGAAATGTTGCAAGGAGGGCACCTTCTGAGCTGGTACCATGAAATACTCCATGCTCTCCTCTCGCCAGTTTGCCCACCCCCCTTCCAAAAAAAGAGAGAGAAACAGCAAACAGTCTCCGTAGAATAAAAAGAAAAATCCCGACGTTAGAGAGCGGAAATCCCGTGATCCGTCGCGGGTTAAATCCTCAAACAATGTATGAATCTCTGGTTTGTGTAATGTAGTTTCAGGCTGCTGAGAGTTGTAATGTTACTCGACTTCCAGCTGATGGGGTTCCCTCGTTGTGTGTGGCGTTCTACCTCTCTCTCTCTTTCTCCCTCCCCTCTGCTTTCTCTCTTTCTGCATGACCGTGTGCGTGCATGCGTGTGTGTGTGCGCGCGCGTGTGTGTGTATGCAGCTGATCGGATGGCTTTCAAGGCGGGAAACAGCTGGTAAGAGTCACACTCGCTTCCAAAAAGCCTCCTTCCGCAGAGACGGGGGACTGCATGTAAACAAAGGACTATTTAGCGCATACATACACCGTCAATAAAACGCACGCGTGAGGGGTAAAATGGGATTACATGTCTTCAATATGAATCACAGTCAAACACTGGCTGCTAATGTGTGATTTAATGTGTGGTATATTATTGAGTACAAAGCAATTCACGAATCCTCCAGTCGGTGATTATCAATCAAAAACATGTTTTGCCTTATATGGTTTAATATACTAAAACTACTGACAACATAATACTAAAATCAAGTTGACAGGTATTTTTATGAGCACACACACACACACACACACACACACACACACACACACACACACACACACACACACACACACACACACACGCACACAAAAAGCTATTGCGGCAACAACCTAAATGTGTTTTGCAGTGTGACATTGATATAGTAAATAAAAAGCGTGACTGCTGGAGGGGCGGATACTCCAACAGCTGCGATAAGCGAACAAGAGGATCAGCTGACGCGCTGGCAGAGCTGCACAGCAACAGCCACCGGGGAGGGCTTTTGGGGACAGACTGCTGACTGACACAACACGACCGAGCGTGGATGCCGTTCACCATTTTGGGTGTACCAGAGGCAGTACAGGGGGGGAAACTACAGTGTTACCTCTTTCATTAGAAGCAGCGACAACAGCCACAAAATGGGTGCAGCGAATTTGTTTTTTGTTTTTTTTTGCACCCGGAAACATGAAAAGCTGCATCCTTGTGGAGGCACATGGTGTCGTTTTTTTTTATTAATGAGTCCATCTTACTGGAGCGGATGTAAGTTGTCAAGCAATTAACGCTGGTTCTCACACAGCTGTTTACACATCTGGATCAGCCTACTCCGCAAGAAGGACGCTTTTTAAAATAGTAATAGGTTATACGATATTAATAATATTACAAACTAATATGATATTAATTATATATATTATATATATAATTCACTTAAATATTTAAAACCCTTGAAACTCAATGAACTTGAAACTTAATCAAGTCATATTTGGATGTGTTGGTCTTGGGGGATACTACATTGGTAAACTTATCGTCTGAAACCAAAACACACAACACTCAGCTGTTGGAAATAAATGTGGAACTAAGGTCTAAAATATTGCTTCTTTTCATACGGAATACACATTTTTGGACTTGGTCAATATTTTAGAAATATTAAATAATTTGAGGATCATGGCTTTACTCAAAATGGAAATATGAGGCTTGGCAAATCAATTCTTATGAATAAATCAATCTCTCAGGGCTCCTATTGATTAAATCTCCTAGCAGGCTGCTTTGGGCCCTCTAGTGGTGGCACAGATTTGCACTCCAGCGTCACTGAAACTCTGGAGGCCACAGAGTGGACGCAACAGAAACATCTGCATGCAACACCACTTTGGTTTAAACGGTATCTTTCCATGTTGCCTTGAAGGTGGTGGCTGTTTTTGAGGTTGTCAGTTGTGGCACTCTCACTTGTGCATTGATCATAAATGTTAAAACATTCAAATAGAAATTACATGTAAGAGGAAAAGTGCTTTTGCAAACAGTAAAAAAAAAACAGATCTTGAGAGGTTATTCTTAATTTCTTCATGCAAGTAAATATTGTGTTTGAGTAAACGCGATGATGATAATGATAAGTTATTGTGTGAAACATTTCCACAACAACTTTTAGAGTTCACCATATTATGCTGCATGTGGTTTTCAAGAGTAATGTACATTTTTGTGTGTATTTTAGACTCTAAATTGTACACTGACACCACACTAGGAAATACTGTAAATGCTGCGAGTGAAGACAGACAAGTTGCAAGCAAAATCTTTCTGATTTAGACATTGTCTTAATCTTATCTCTTCCAAGTTCACTGTCGCACATAGTTTCAAGAGTCGTAAGGATTCATGGGGTGGAAATATGAGTAGATATAGTAAAAGAAGAACTTTTTCTTTTTTTCTTTTACCATGTGACACAGTTTTCCCAGCATGGGAACAGACGTCTGCAAAACAGCGGACAGTGAACCAGAGGGGCGTTACCGTTCACGTAGGCCTGTTGATGGAGGGGAGCTGAGGTGGAGAGACGCCCATGAGGACAGAGAGAGGGAGAGAGCGAGAGAGAGAGAGAGAGAGAGAGAGAGAGAGAGAGAGAGAGAGAGAGAGAGAGAGAGAGAGAGAGAGAGAGAGAGAGAGAGAGAGAGCGCGTGTGAGTGCGTTTGGAGAGGAACCGGGGACTGCCCATGGTGAATGGGCGGAGCAGTAAGCATGCGCTGAGCTGGCAGACTCTGGGCTGGTCCTGACGGGCTGGCTGGGCTCCGGGCGGCTGTCTATGCGCTTCAGACGGTCTTGGGGGAGACTACCACCAACACAGCGTCTCCTCGAGTGCTCACAGATAACAATACTACTACTAATATTAATAATAAAAAACAGCAGAAGAGACACGAGGATAATATCTGCGAGAAAGGAACGCAAACAGCCCCACCTCGGCATCTGGAAAAGCACCGAAGAAGAAGGAGACGATCCTCCCCCTCTACCCCCACACCCCGTCGCCAACCCGCCCTATCTACCCTACCCACCACTTCATGCCATCCCTCTGGTCTGAACTGCCCTCCCACCCCGTCAGGAGAACCACGACCACCCGTAGGAAACCCCCACTTGACCAGCGTTGCCATTGAGCGATGCGCTTTGAATTTAGGAAGATATCACCTGCGTTTTTTTTTATGCACAACACAACCAGTGGTCTTCATTTTCTTTTTCCTCAACGGGAACAGTTAAGGTTACGGATTTGGGTGTTTACACTTTTTGACGGGTTTCCAGTGGCATGATAATATGCAGAATATATCATCCCACGGCAACAGACAAGGCTGTCATTCCATAGATTAGTCTTTATTCCAACGACCTGCAGTCAAATACGCTGCGTCTGAGCTTATGTTGGATTTTTTTCCTTCTTCTTCCCATGCTTAGAAAGAATCCTGACAATGGTCTGGGAACGGACCGCCTCTTCAGATACCTAGATATATTTTTTTACAAGACGTACCAGCTCTGTATTTCGCGTTTTATCGAAGAAAAAGCGAAACATTGACGAGGAGTCATTTGACACCGACGCCGCTTGAGCCATAGGACTTTGTGTGCGAAGTTTGCACCGGCAAGAGGGGGGCCAAGTCGGAGATATCTCGGCCATATCCACGGCATTTTCCCTAAAAGGTAAGCCAGGAGCGCCTTTATTTTCAATGCCAGTCCTGTAAATCGTGTCTGTGGTCATGTGTGTCCACGTTGGTCTGAGTGTTCCGCCACGATATGAAAAATTGCACGAGTTCAAACAGGGTAATGACCTATTTTCGGAGACTCTCCAGCGGTGCGCCCATATACTGCAGCCTGGACTCTCAATACTGTCACATTCAAGGCCAGCCGTGGCGGACGTGCTTTGACTTTACCGGCGTTTGTGCCATTTACGCGCCGTGCCTCTATCTATTCAACCTTTCCCCGCATGTCTGAATCCTCTTTTAAACTAGCATCCCCTCCTCAACCCTGAGACATTTTTAGAGCACTATCACAAATCCTGCCCTATATAGGGGCGTTCATCACAGCTCAGCCAGCTGTTGTGCAAGATGCAGGCTTGTACTGAGCTGAGAGGTTCTGTCACAACATCTGATAAAGAGTTCAACGTCTACATACTGCTGACATTCACTTAAAACATGATGGTCTGTTGGTAAATATAACTGTGACCACCACACGAGGTGCACACCCATCCAACAAATGATGCCAATCCTTAGATTTACCACATGAAAGAATATGTTATTATTTAATGTAAAGTTTTATGCGAGGACGTGTGCTTAGTTTTTTGAGTTTACCCTCGATTATGTTCCTGGTCTGCAAACAGCAAATGGCCGCAGCCCACCATCAGTTATTTATGCCTAATAACCTCTTTTGGTGTCGCTCACAAACTACAACATGAACTGGTCAAATATTTGTCTTGCCATTTTAGGATTTTTGTTTTGACCAATTCTACGCTAGTTAAGGGCAAGCATGTAGCGCAGGGGGCAAGGATGAACACAGGCACACATGCCGAGATAAAGGGCTATTTTCTTCCAATTAAGCAATTCCACTGTCCCTAAGCCTAATTGTGTGCACAGTGGGACTGGGTTTGGGATGGACCTTCTCCCCATTGGCTGCCTCCCATGGGCCCATTGTTCCAGAAGATGCCAGGGGAAAGAGCGGAGCTCTGCCAAGGCAGACCTAACAAGCCCTGTGCTGGAGTGGAATAAGGCTTGATCATTAAAAAGCATTAGGCCACAATGCAGATCGAGGCACACTCAAGGGGCTGCGGTTGTATTTTGGATCAGAAGAGGATGGCTGTTTATTTCCAAGGTGGCTGCGATGGACTGTATGAACATTGTATGTGTGGGTGCATGAGAGATAGATATCATATGAGACTGGAGGAGGTCTGGCTGTGGGCCCACTGGACCGCTTTCAGAGTATGTGGGGAAGAGGAGCAGCGAAAGAGGCCACACAGGCTTTGTGTAGAGGGAGGACATTGACCCCCACCGCCTCACCACCCCATCCCAGGCCCCTGCTATTTAATCCATAACCTCTTTCTGAACTGTGAGCACAGGTGCTCCACACCTCAGCTTGCTCACCGCATTGTTTATCAACTCAGCTGATGAACAGTTCAGCCTCAGGTCAACCACAGAATCCATCTGAAAGAAAGACAGATGGAGAGGCTTCTATCACCGTCGGCACATACCGTGATACTTCGCGTGCACAGCACTTAAGTCAGAGCTAGAGAAAAGGCTCTCAGCGTCGTCATATAGCCAGATGTCCGCTGGGGTCCAGCTGCGCGTCCCTGTGGTGGCATTCCACACTCAGGATGTGTGCGTGTGTTTGTGTAGGCAGCCTTTTTTTTGCTGTACATTTTCTCATCCTGACTGCATGCTTGGCCAGATGTAGATACTTGGGCAGCTGCTGGGTGCAACAGCTTGCACAGAGATTTAGTCAGAGTTTGACACCGACTTGCTTTAATCTGCTGCAATTAGTGCGCAAGAAGATACGGTGGAAGACCATGAAGGCCTTCCACCACGCCAGTGTCTGAAATCAAATCATGGGTGTGGTGGTCACATCCCCAATTTTCCCATGCCTAAAGATTTTGCACCACGCCACAACTGTCTGACATCATACCCCTGAGGTCCCAAGTTGTGTGAGCGTAAGGCAGCTGCTTTATGGTGGAAAAGGTGGACCCTAATGGCATATTCCTGCGTCAGAGAACAACCACGAGGCCTGTGGTAGCGGAATGGTGGGCGCCCACAGCGCACTTGTACTTAATGTCTTAAACCAGCCTAATAAAAGTGCACCGCATCTGAAGTAAAAAGCAGCACATTCAGTTGATTCTTACATTGCAAGTATGGCACCACAAAGAAACTCTCATTTGACATCCACAACAGTAGGTTTTGTTTTTCACACTGTGTTGTCAGCCTGTTGTGGGGCCAATAAAATATGTTTCCACTGGAGGGGGAAAAACTGTGTGGAGGGCGAGGACTGCTACCAGTAATTGGGTGGAATGTAAGTGGTACAAACTGCAGTGGGAGAGCCAGTGGGAGTGTTTGAATTGATATCACAGTGGGGTTTCATAGCTGCTGGGGATTACGGTCAAGCTGAAAGGCAACTCAGCAGCAGGAGATGGAGGATTATAGTGGTGAATGAAAGAGGCAGCATGGAGTGAAAACAAGGCACCTGATACACAGTTGCATTTATCTTGGCAGGGATCCTCGTGACAGATATGTCCTTTACACTTGTGGACAAGACCTCGGCACCACTCTGATTTCCCAATCAGACAATTTTTGATTCCACCACTCGGGGACCGAATAGATGAAATATGACTAATGTTAGGTTATGTCACATCGAATGGATTTGCACATCCCAGCTTTTGACCTGTGATCGGGCAGAGCATGTCCGAGTAGATGCAGGACAGATGTACTTCGAGGTAGAGAGAAGACACAGAGTATGACACAGTATCCATGGTCAGGTTTGGATATCAGTCCCTCGACCCCCACGCTTTGTTAATCATTCAAAGTTTTAGACAAATTCTTGGTTCTTTTGCAGCTCGATAAACAAGTGAAATTCATACGAGCCACAAGACTGAAGTCATCTCTGTAATTTAATTGAAATCTAAGTTGAAACAGAGCGCATTCACTGGCTGAACTAGAGTTAAACTTGAGAAGAACAGCGAATGACTCTCTCAGCTCTCATATCATTACAGTTCAGCTCTGGGCATTTTTTTTTCCCCAAAAATATCTTATCACTAATCATTGCCATGTGTGCAGCAGTGGAGGTGACACACGCATACTTTGGAGTGCTGCAGTGTGATGTGTCTGTGTGTGGTGACGGCCAGACTCCTGGGCCCATACAATAAGAATAGACCGAGCGGATACAGAGCTTGACTCACGCTAACTTTCAAACTGAAGGAGACCAGTGCATACCGCTTTGCTCCCTGGCTGGCCGGGCTCACGAAGCATGCATTTTTCTCCAGTTAAACTGTAACCACTAATCACTCACGGCCTCGCTGTTTCCTCCTGGAGCAGACCATTCCTGGGTCCCCAGGGTGGGTTAAAATGCTCCCTCTGGGAATATAGGGTCTACCCTTTTTTAAAATCACCTGAGTGGGACAACCCAAACGAGCAGAGGACTCTTGCTCTTTCTGTGAGGATCTGCCACGGGGAAGTTTAGGGGTCAGTTCCTCTGTTGCGAGTCTGCCGGCCTGCATTTCCAAAATAAACACAGACAACTCAGTGCCTCACTCCAGCTACCCCACCCTACCTCTTCTCATTCTCTTTAATGCTCCTTTTGCGCTCCCTGCTCAGTGTTTCTATCGTGAGAGAATTTCAGCTCGCAGAGCCCTTCCGACAATATGCAGACCATGTCTGGGGCCGGGCTTACTTGATGAGGAAAAATTAAAGAGAGAACACAGGAGAAACGCCAAGATTTGAAAGAATAACAGCAACGTAAAGGAGCTGTCAGAGAAAGGGTGGAGGTGTTAGAGGAAAGGCTGTTTGGGGTTTCAACCGACATACTTTAATACGTATAGATGATAGTAAACTTGGAGCTCGCTGAACCTTTTGGATATCTGGGAGCTCGCTCCAAGAAGCTGTGAGTTGTGCACTAATATGCACGGCCATGCAGTTTAAGTGGAGACACAGCTGGTTTGTATTATTATTTACTTGCTTGGCCAACACCCTGGATTCTACAGTTTACCCTCAATAGCACTACAGCAGTTCAGAGGTATGTATGTGTGTGTTTACGTGTTTGAAGAGAAAAGAAAGGGAGGAGTCGGACAAGAGGGGCTCAGGCTGTAAGTACGGGTGAGGAATACCACGCTGGGTAGGGAGAGACAGGGGAGAGGGATTGATGGTGTTTTTTAAAGAAGGGGATGAGGTAGAGACGGGTGAGGCAAATAAGACTCTCAAGTCTGGGCCCGGCTCCCTGTCTGGGCATATCCAGTCCTGTCAGCTAGCTTCCAGCCCCCTTCGCCCCCTCCTTCTCCTCCATCCCCGACTCCCTGAGACTCCATCTCCTCCTTGCTTTTAACTTTGCTTCTGCTCCCTCTTTCCCTTCGTCTCTCCCTTGCATTTTCGTCTCCCACTTTCCATGAGCCCCCAGCGCCATACGTGACGCTTCCATTATATAAGACATACTCCATCTTATACATGCAGTAAAGGGGAGAGAGAAAAAGTTTAGCCTGTAAGTGTTTACCTTTTCTGTGGTGTTGTAGAGATGTTGCCAGCCCTAATTTAATTCATATGTGCCGTGGATGTTTTCTTTCTCATGAGGGGAGCTTTATGTAATTTGGAAATGTTTTTTGAGGTTACATTTCGTGAAAGAAAGACATATTCTGACCTCAGATACTACTTTGAAATAACCTCACTGTTTTAATTTGGTTTCTTAAAGTTTGAATAATTTCCTTTTAGTGGGCAGCTTGAAAAACGACCAGTCACTATCTTGACACGTCCCACTTTTACTGCATCCGATTGCCTCTAAACGCCCTTGCTCCTCGTTTGCTTGGAGCTCAATAAATGGTACTGTCGGTCCTGGTGAGCTTGGCTGTTTTTTAATTGATTCGAAATGTCAGTATTGATTCAGGACAGAAGAGTGTGTAAGAGCATGACCCTGACCTTCAACGCTAATTGGGATCCTCTCTTAGGCTCATTCGGTCCAACACCGCCAATATACTGTAAGATTGCATTTGTCCGCGGCACATTTATTAGCCCTTGCTGTTCAGTGGGTGACGCCAAATCAAAAGAGGGATCAGCTCCAGATCTTTCTGAAGCTTGTTTCCAACAGATAACGCACATGCCAACAAATTTGAATCAAGAGTTTAGTGCTACTCCATTTTACAGCATTATGCTCAACTCTGTCTGTCGCCATCTCACTCGCCCTCCATCTGTCCCTTTGCATCTGTCTCTCTGCTCTCCTTTTCTGTTTCTCTCTCTTGGATGGAGCTGCAAAAGATAAAAGCTGTAGGGTGGAGCCTGTCACTTAGTGGAGCTAGAACACAGAAATACTGAAAGAAAAGGCGAGGGAGGGAGATAAAGGGAGAAAAGACTGTCATATTGACCTTGTCTTAATGCCAGCTATGGTGGGAGGGGACACGCTGGGGCGGAGGGTTACTCAGAGAAAGCAGGCGCTCCATGTGAGGAGGGAGAACACAGTTTAGTTGGCACGGCCTCACAAGGAAAAGACAACACCGGCTTTGTGTGTACATATATATGTGAGATCATGGCGAGGGAGGTAGGAGGGCTGAAATGTAGCTATGGCAGACAGTATGGGGGGCACACCCAAATTTAAAGAAGCAGGAGCTGCTGGATCACCCTGCAATGTGTGTTTCCCCCCAACACACTCATACAAATACACATCACGTCACTTTGTCTGCTAATTGCTGTCTGCTGTTTTGTATTTCTCCCTCTTCCTGTTTTCATCCCCTTTCAATATGCCTTTAAAACAAAAATGTTTTGGAAGCTGAGACCCTGCCCTGTCCCTTCTCTCCGTTCGCAAAGAATCACATTTTAACAAACATACAGTAACGGAGACATTTGCGGTGCAAAGCACATCTGGCTCTGTGTGCCCACCCCTTTTGCTCTCTCTTGAGCAGCAAAGCTGGTGCACAGGTGTGACCAAGTCCTCTCCAAGGACAGGGAGTGGCCATCCAGAAAGGAACAGAAAAGTTACGACACCATCGACGTGTCCGATTGGCCTCAGCAACTGCACACAACGATAAAGAGCGCGAACCACCACCCCAAGCGTAGCCCCCAGCCTCTCGGAGGCCGTGTTGCATAAAGCTGTTGTTGGGATCATATTACCATGGCTTTTCAATGAGAAGACTTGCTTCCCAGGGAGTTCACTATGTGCCGTCGGCTTATTGAATTGCGAGCAAATGAAAGTGGCTGGGGTCAGTGTGTAAACGCGAAAGGGGTTTGTTTCTCATGCGTGTGGTGCCATAATATTCCCGTCCAGGAAATGACTGTGAGACAGGCGCACCCCTCCCAAAGCTGGAGCGGTACCACAGTCCTCTGAACTGGTCTGAACTCCACAACATGCTGTACTAATACACGATGCACAGTCTGCATGGCTGTACATAAGGGGATGTTCAATCAGTGTGTTTATGTGTGTGTATACTGATTCTTGAAGTGGTCATTGTTGAGGATAGACCACTTTGGCGCAGTAACTGGTGCTGAGATATTCTTGGGTTTGCTGCTTATCTTACCACACTTTCCATCCACATGTCACCACCATTAATCTGCCCCCAGTTTGCTGGTAACTTGGAAGAGAGAGGGAGAGAAAGAAAAATAGATTTCTGGACCTCTTCCTATTCCCTCCTACCCGGTGGTTTAGAACTAGTGCTTTGTTTTCACCAGTAAGGAAAAATCCAAGACATGTCCTGTTGAGTTCAACCGCAGCTGCTTCAGTTATGTTTTGAAAAGGGCTCGAAGTTGGTGGTTATTCAGTGATATACTTTCATACATCGTTAAGTCTTGAAGTGCACACCTGTGTGCTTGGTTTTGGGCCGAAGCCATTTCTCTTCAGGTTTCAAAACTGCCCTGGGATTTAGGGAGTGGCCTTGTGTTTGTATGTGTGTGTGTGTGTGAGATAACCTGGTATTTTAAAGATTTAGGCAGGTGCCAGTGCTTTGCATTCCTAACCTGACCTTGTGCTCATTTCTGCTGCCTTTAGGGGAGGTCTGCAAACCCGGGGTGAATGTGTGCGTGCATAAATGCATTCATATCTCTGCACATAAGCATCACAAGGTTTCAGCTTTATGGTTGGCCCTATAAATCCTATAACCTCCCTTTCCATCCATGTCTAAGTGCACTTTGCTTGATAAGATCACTCTTTGCATGCATGCGTGTACAGGGCTCAGCATACCACTGCTTATACATTATAGACCACAGTATAACGCATGTCACCTGCACTCCCCAGCAAGGAAATATGGAGAAAATGACACTTTTGTTTGGGAAAGTAAAATTTCCACATTACATTCAAACGCCAGATATGACAAAGATACACCTTCAGAACATACCACTTGAATATATTTTTTTCAATATAGCCGTTGGGATAATGCTAATGCTGTGAGTCAGCTGGAATGACAGCATCGAGTGTGGGAGTGTGAAAGAACCATCACTTCCGAAACACAGACCTTATCCAGCAACCCCAACAAAACGGACACAGCTGGTTAGTGGGCTGATGAGTTGGGATGTTGTCTTCAGAATCAAATGCAATCAAAAGTTCCTTAAGTCCCGTAAAGAAAACAAAACTTCACCACATGCACATAAAACCAAAAGATGTTTACCTCAAGTTACGTAGTGAATATGCACAAACTGTAAAACAGAGCTGTTAATTTTTATCACAGAGCTTTTTCCTCTCTGACCCACCGCTCTCTGTTTTTCCTCCCTCTCGCATTGGCTTCATTTCTTTATTCGTCCCCCCCACCTCTCTTCTTTCCTCTCCTGTTGCTTTCCTACTGAGCATGGTGTGGTGACGCCCCTGCTTTAGCTGGAGAGCCAACTCCAGACCCTGTGATTGCGCGCAGGAGTCGGAGGATTGCATCACTGCCTGTGGGGAGAGGCCACAGGAATGGACTGAAAAAATGGAGGGGGGGGGGAGGGAGGGAGCAGTGGAGAGAGACACGTGAGAGGGGTCTATGCAAGAGAAGAAGAGGAGAATGCGAAGAAAGACGATGGCGACGAGGAAGAAGTCGAGAGGGAATAGGGCGGAGGGAGATCATGCAAGTTTCTGTTTATATGGAAGTATGGCAGAGCACAGAGGAGCGAGGAGGAGTGAGGGCTGGAGTGAATGCCTTAAGTGGCCTGCAGGAGGTAGAGGGGCCCAGCAGAGTTAGTAGGACGTAAAGAAAGCCAGGGCGGGGATGTGTTCAAATCTGTGTAGAGACAAACACATCCCTCTCTCCTCTTCTTCACGTCTCCTCTCCGCTTACCGACGGTCGTGGGTCTCCTGCTGTGTTCATTGGTTCCCCGCCACCCGCCGCCGCCGGCTATGAAAGTGCAATGTTGTGAAATGCCCCACATTATTGTAAGATTACTCACCACTCTTCAGAGCCTTCAGTACGGCCGTGCGAAGTGCCTTAGGCGTTCGTGTTGGGTAGGTTTACAGCTGAAACACTCTGAGTTATTGTCCCATGGAGTTATATCTGTTTACCGCTGATTACTCTCCTGATGCGAGAGCGTTTTTAGTTGATTAAAATCCATACGTGTGTGATTTGGAAGGGGAGTAGGTGGGATAAAAACTAACCAGTGACTGAAAACACATGTTGCAACACGTGGCCCCTCAATCCCATACTGTTCATGTCATATAGCAGCTACTAGGGAGTCTAATAAATTGGCAGTGGCTTAGGGGGAAGTTTCCTAGCTTCTTGCCAATGTGCAGCTACTCTCTCTCCCTATACCTGGCTCTTCTCTTTTCATTTATTCTGCCAAAAAATGTCATGATATTCATGCACTGCGGCCCCGTCAAATTAATTACATAATTAAAAACTAATCTCAAAGCTTTAACATTTGGCGAAATGATATCTGGTGAAATGTTAAACACATTTTGTTTGCATATTAAAGGTAAATATTTTATAAGGAAAAGGAAAAGCATTGTGATATATGGTCATGCTTACTCCTCTTGAAATTCATCCATCATCCTTCCGCTCATCCATCCCCGTCCCACCAAGAGTCAAATCAGGTTACTGTGTCGTACGATAATCTCGGGTTGAGCAGGTCATAAAGCTTACTGACACAATGTGAAATTTCAGTCAGATGGCTGTTCATAGATCATTCATGGCCTAATCTCACTGTACGACAGAATAAGTGGAATTGCTGTGCTGTTGTCAGGTCTGCCTGGATGCCATTAAGATGCAGAGTCTGGTGGAGTGTTTTCTCTCAAATTATAATTATGTACCACTAACAGTCTCCCTCTCATGTTTAATTCAGCCTGTCCTACTATTGATATACAATATCTGATCGAAACCCACAGTGTCCGTAGAGTATTCTTTACATTGTTTTCTGCACAAATGTCTACGTCCTAGTTAAGCTTCATTTATAAAAACTTAGTATTTAGACATGTTCTCTCGTATGGATGTCCAGTACACATCAATTCCCATTTCCCAAACGGTGAAGCGAAATGTTCAATACTTCATAACCAAAGTCTGAAAAGCAGGCAGAGCCAGTGTTCGACTGCTCATATCCCAGTTTGCGTCCTTACAGAATTGGTAATGCTGAGGTATCACTTGTTGTTGAGCGATCGCGTGCTCTTCCTTTCTCGTGTAGAAGTCCCCTTTGACAACAAACCACAAGTGTGACCCGCCCTCCTCGCTCTGTGCCCTTCCTAGCTCCCTCCCTCCTTCCTGGCACCTTCCCTCCCCGCCTGCCCTCTGCCTGGAATTCCTCAGTGTCTGAACGCTCTGGCTGGAGGCCATCGGTAGCTCGCTGAGAAGCTTCCTGTTGCACTCTCTCCCTCCTTCAATCTGTCTATCCCTCCCTTTTTTTCTTTCCTTCCTTCCCTCGTGTGTCTCCCCCGTTTCATGTGTTGTCTCCAATTTTTCCCTTCCTCTCCTCAGTTGCATCTTTATCTTTTGATTTTTGCATGCTCACTGATATATTCCTGTTCTCTTTTTGAAACCCTAAAAGAACAAGTGGCTATCTTGTACTAATTTCTGCCTGGGTTAAAACATGCGAGCACCTTTGTCTCTGAATCGCGGGCGATGTGACTCCAGTGCTTCAACAACTTGTCTTATTCCTCAGGAGCCCATCCCCAGTGACTCCAAGCGTCTTGCTATTGCGTAATTCTGTGTATGATCCGGTGTGTGTGTTTTTTTTATCAACATGGGAGAGGATAATAGGAAGAGGTTTGGATTGTAAATAATCTGGCAATTAAATTAACATACCATTAAAGCCAGGTAGAGGTTAGTAGGTTAGGGAATAACCAAATGAAAGAGGAAGCAGAGCGGTGAACGTGAGTGAAAAACAAAAGCAAAGAATAGAGGAATAAAGAGAGAGAGAGAAGGAATGAGAGGCCCAGAGGAGGAGGAGTGGAAACTGAGGTTTCCTGTCTGAGGAGTCAGCTGGCTGAGGAGGACAGAGGCAAGAGTAGAAAATCTCTCAGCTGTGTGCGTTTGTGTGTTGAGTGATACATCAGCGGTGAAGGGTGGAGGGCGTCTGCGGGGGCTGCAGCTCAATTGTGTATGTGTCAGCGGAGGTGGGGTCACTTACCTCAAGAAACGTCAGCAGTGACAGAAGTGGGAGAGAAGGAGGGACCATTTGCTTTTCCGAGATGCAAATTAATAGTACTCAGACTCCCCTTCGTCAGTGATATACATGAAGTCCATTTAAATCTAAAAGGAAAATTGCAAATGGCAAACGCTTTACTTTGAATCGTGCAAATGCTTTGATCATGGAAATCTAATTATTCTGAGAATTGTGTGTGCGGAAACCTGCTTGAAACGCATCGAGTTGTTTATTCCTCCTTGGGCCTAGTTGAAGATGTAAAACCCAAATGTCAGGGGTGAGGGTTCACACCACACCTACGCCTCAATCGGTCACCTCTGACCCCTTCCTCCTCCCCACCTGGTGGATGTAGAAACCAGCAGGTCGAGACACGACCAATGCTGCAACTGCAGGTCTTTACACATCACCACAGAGTTACAGAACCAACAGAAACAGATTTACTAAACAGAGTTGTTTACCTTCAGTTCATGTGGTCACTGCAGTGAGGCGCTGGACATGACGAATACTTTCAGAGTAAGTCTCTGCAACGCTCTAATGGAGCGGTGGTGACATGTCAGACACGTCAGCTAAAGGAAATGAAACCCTAAACTGTGCCAAAGCGTTGAGATTTCTGTAATTTTGGAGTGCTGCTATCTCCGTTTTATAACTTTGTAACTTATCTGACAATTGTAAAAGTTGCAAATTGCTTCTTCCTGTAAGATTTTCTTTATTTTTATGTTTGTTCAGTGTTTAAATAAATGTTTAATAACTTCACACCAACCTTAGACGTTCCCATCTCTCTCTCTCTCTCTCTCTCTCTCTCTCTCTCTCTCTCTCTCTCTCTCTCTCTCTCTCTCTCTCTCTCTCTCTCTCTCTCTCTCTCTCTCTCTCTCTCTCTCGCTCTCTCTCTCTCTCTCTCTCTCTCTCTCTCTCTCTCTGTGTGTTTGTGTGTGTAAATGATAAAAGAGAGAGCAAAGAGCCCCAGGGAGGGATGGCTTACCTCCTACAGACCACCTCCCAGGGTCACAGCAGGAGGCAGATTAAGTTACGCCCAACCTCTGAGGGGGTCACAAATCATGTACACACACACACACACACACACACACACACACACACACACACACACATTCTATCGCTCTCTTGAAACAGTCTCAGAAAATAAAACATTACACAATACAATTTTAGGCCCTGCAACATATTCGTCTTGTGCCGCACAGCTTTGATATCCACCGTTGCTTTTTTGCTGGCTCTCGTTTCTGCGCCATCAGACGGAGCAGACTGCACCGATACGCGATCCTCCTTTAGATCAGACCGGGCTGGAGATCTGTCGGTCGGAGCAGGGTGAAAGGTCAGCTCTGATCCATGTGAGCCCAGCCTCGGAGCATGGAGGTGTTGAAACACACAGCGCTCCTTTGACCAGATGCCCCCACTGTTGCTACCTCACCCGTCGCCCAACTCCCACACCCTCCAACCTGGACCCGTGTTCCCCTCCCCGGACCCAGACACGCCTCATCAAAGGGCGGTTTCCTTCTGCAGTGGGGTGGATGTGGGACTCGGGTGGGAAAGGGTTTTGCAGGGGAAAAGGTGACCGAGGTTGCTAAAGAGGACACACACAAACCTCTCTTTCAGAAATCCTCTTCCTCTTCCACTTCCTCCTCCCTTCATCCTAACCCTATATCCTTGCTGTGGCCCCTTCGGTCATCCCTCCTCTCTCCCTCTCTCTCTAGCAGAGTAAACACAGGCTACAGCAGAGAGAGGGAGAGAGAGAGAGAGAGGGCCCAGAGAAGGGACAATGCTGCCTTTCAGAGAGACTGTCGACCCCACGGCTCAGCAAGGAAGTCTGCATGGGGGCCAGCCAACACCCCTTCCACAAACTTCACAGCCATCCGCCACCGAGCTGTACACACACACACACACACACACACTCGCATATCACGCCAACACCATACTCCTTCCTCCACTGTATATGACTCTTTCTCTCGGTCGTCCGTTCTCTTTGTCTCACATTTCCCACAAACCCTCTCTCAGTGGTCGGTTGCTCTTTGGAAGACGGAGTCGAGATCACGTACCTCGGTCCAAAATCCACACGCTGTGAGTCACTTCCCAGTCAGTCGCTACTATTTTTCCACTAAGAAATAATGGTGAGGTGAAATCCAGCAGTGGGGACTGATTCACCAGAAGCTGCACTCGTCCCACAGGGAACACATTAGCGTGGTATTGACTATTGAGCGAGAATTATAAGATATCTTATGACCGGCTGAGGTTCTCGGAAGTTCAAGAGAGTTTGTTTGTGAATAAGTCAGACTCAACTGCTTCTGTGAAGAGACATAATTGAGCTTTAGTCCACCATCACATGACGGCTAAATATTCTGCTGGGCTGCATTTATCAGTTAGTTGAATTATCGATAAATCTGGGGATTATTTTCGGGATCGATAGAGAGAAAGAGAGCGAGAGACAGACAGATATACGCATGTACTCTGTATCATGTTCAGATTGGAGGCAAAATTGTGATTTTGTAATTTTGGTCTGTACAAAATAAATCCAATTTAACTTTATTAATTCCAAATTGGGAAATTATTAAGTACATATATCATGAGAGATAGATATCTACAGACACAGTATAAAGAATATATTACAAATAATACACTATAAATACACCAAACTGCAATATAACTTTATAAACCACAACAAATAGAATATGAAATATAAACGTAGCATATCATACTTCATTATATGGATTATATAGATATATTAGAAATAATTATTCGAGTCCATGGGGATATTTTTAAAAGTGGTTGTTTGAAAAGGAAGCACATTTCCAAAGCTGCAAACATGCCATTTTTTGCTTGAAAAGTGAGTCAAATGGTTGATTGATTATCCAAGTTATTGCTAATTAATTGTCCGTTAGTGGACTACTGGATTAATGGAGTATAAAATGTATACTCTATTCCATCTCACTGCACATTTAATCTGACCATTCTCCTTCTCCAACATGCAACAGGCTGAACGATACCAACAATGCACTTCATTATAACGGGGAAGGACACATTTTTAATAAATTGTCTCCACATTCTATTATGGAGGTTTAGTAATGGTTTGCACGTGGAGCAACTGCCTGAGAAGAGCTTTTGTGTGTGGAGACCCCTGCAGTGTCTCTGCTGGTCACACAGTGAGAGCTGGAGGATCACATGTTGATCACATTTGAAGTGCCAAAAAGACCTATATTCCACGTTTATATGGATTCAAAAGTTCCAAATCAGTTTCTCGTTGTGCTTTACAGCCTTGATTATAGCGCGGCCGGGTTTCTGTTTGTCCCTGCAGCTGATAGGAGCTGGATTTAGAGAAAGGTTAAGCTGATTATCGGTCCCAGGGTAAGAGCTTTTACTCGATTAAAGTGGATGACAGACGATTTTATGCTACTTTGGCCAAACAATAAAGCCAAAAGTCTTGGCAGGCTGTGTGGTAGGAGTTACAGTAAGTTAGTCAAATGCACCCAATCCAGAGAGAGAGAGAAACAGAGATGTGGTGTCAACCGCAATGTGATCTCATTGAGGATCGTATCTGCTCTGACTGATCGTATTTTTACAGCTAATGGCAGTTCTTGCCCACATAACAAACTCTCTTCGGTCAAAATGATAATAAGAGCTACAACCAGGAATACAGGTTTATCATTACACGATTGTCCTGGGTTTGACTGATGGAGGTAATAATAATAAAGCAAGCATGTGTCAGAAGTTAGTGGATACATTTAGCAAAGTGGAGGATGATGGAGACATTATTAGACAGTGAAAAAGGGACACATACATCCCCAAGAGACAAAGCCTTTATGTAGCTGTTAAATGTAGAAATGATCTTAAGGATGGATTCCCATTTGTAGTTATTAGCTGGTCTAATCAATCCTCCATTCCCTTATAAGATCCCTCCTTTGAGCAATTTAAGAAACTTAAAGCCAAGATCAAGATGAACCGGTGGGTCATGTGCTAGCCGAGTGGGGTTTATAATCACATAAAATTCAAAGGAAATTTTGCCTAACATGATTCTCTACGTGCATGCGAAACATACATGTGTGTACATACATATGTATACATCAAAACAGAAAGATCTCACTGATAAGGCCATAATGCTGCTCTGTGTGCATGTCCATACAGTATGTTCCTCTGTTTGCATCAGTACGTGTGTGTATCATCATCCTCTTATCTATGGCTGATTGAGTCTTTACACCCCCCTCTCCCTCTGGTGGTGGTGTGTGTGTGTGTGTGTGTGTGTGTGTGTGTGTGTGCGTGTAGCGAGCGAGTGGCCGTCCCTCGTTGGGCTGGTGGACCTGGTGACCTCTCTGCTCCGTGCCTCCCAGACACAAGGGCTTCTAATGTGGCCCCTGGCCAGTCGCTCTCAAAGCCCACCATTCACTACCAACCGTGGCTTCTGTGAGTGTGTCGGCATGTGTGTGAGAGAGAGGGAAGAAGAAGGGGGGGAGGGGGTGGATTTGTTGAAATTACAGTTTGATTAATTGCTTGTGTGTGTGTGTGTGTGTATCTACGCTCAACATGCACACTGGGAGCTGCCCGGCATGAACTCCAGCAGAAAAAAAGGACACCCTGCAACTGTGTGTGTGTTGACGGAAATATGCTTTGAGGAGACGTGTGTGTGTGTGTGTGTGTGTGTGTGTGTGGGTGTGTGTGTGTGTGTGAGGCCGGGGAGAAGGAGCAGTGAACCCTAACACATTGTGTTGAATAGAGAGCTTGGCTTTAAACCAGCAGTACTGTACTAGCACCGCCTGTGTGTGGAGCAGTACACGCTGAAAGAAGAGGAGTATTTGTTTACATTTAAGTTGAAAGGAATGTCTATACTCCATTGCTTGGTGCAACACAGGGAGACTGGCTCAATCTGGCGGCAGAGGAAGACCAACTAAAACTCAAGATGACAGTTCGATGACGCTTCCTGCTCACAACCCTCAGGCTGGGTCCAGAGGTCAGTGTGTTTAGAGGAGGCAGGAGGTGGACGGAGTAGGTGCAGCTGGACTTGAAGGCCTCGGGGGATGGGAGGGGGGGTGGGGGGGGGTCTCAAAGGTCCATGGGGTCTGAAGGTGCACAATGTTGGGGGCTGGGGTGGGGGCGATGTGACAGGGTGCAAGGGCCGGTGACTGGCTGAGGGGTGGGGTGAAGCAGAGCTGGCGGTGAGGGTGACCATCTGGATTGGATTGTAGACATTCCTCAGGAAGAGTGTGTGAGTAAAGGTCAGCGTGGAAGACGAGGAGGGGGTCGCTCAGATCTCTATGTGTGTGTGTGTGTGTCTGTGCGTGTCTGTGTGTGTGTGTTTGTTTTTTTCCCGGCTTACTCAGTTTTTCAGTTTACGATTGTGGTCAGTTCACCATTGTTAAAGAGTATTTATTAGCCGGTGGGAATTTGAGAAACCTTCAACATTCATGTGGGAAATATTGCAGGTGTGATTATCTGTCACCTTCTCACATTGGAATGCAGCGCTTCATTGTACGTGTGTTTATCTGAACACCAAGCTATCCTTCATTGGTCCCACTAGTCCTGACTCTGCCCCTCCGTGACTGTTTGTGCAGGTGGGAGGTCAGCGGTTTCTGGTCATGCTGTCCCTGGACGAGCCCCTGGACCTGAAGCTCCCCCGGCGGGCCAACGGGTGGGACAGAGCGCGTTCTCCCCCCATCTCCCCGCTGCACCCCAAGCGAGCTCGCCAGCTCCGCATGGCGGAAGACGGCACCGCAGTCATAGAGCCCGCCTCTCCAGCATCTCCACACACAGGTAACAACAAAGCAGAAGTCTGCCGTCACGACTTCACCTCTGTGAGGCTGCGTTGAGGCAGTGTTTTTTCGTTCTTTTTTTTAATTTTTTTTACCGTGTATCCAAATATTTAAGTCTGAACAAAAGTGGTAGACCAAGAAAGCCATGCCAATAGAGCCCCAATGTAAGAGGTCTTCTTTTACAAGTGTGTGTTTTCTCAGGTATGCAGGTGGTCCCCCATGATCGGGCAGACACCCCCACACCTCCTGCGGTGGACCTGAGCATGTCTCCCTCCTCCCGCCACACCCCCAGCTCTCCAGAAATGACCAACGGCAACTACATGGCCTCAGGAGTGAGTATGACCAAACTAGGGCCGTCCTCGACCGAAGAAATTCGTAGTCGACTTCCACTCGAATAAGACATTGATAGAGAACGACTAATTGCCTAAAGTAATCGAATAATAAGACCAGAAGGGTCGATAAGTCAAGGTGGTGGCAACCCTCGACGAAACGTAAAGTCAGAGACTTAACACACCTACCCATGTGTTCCACGTAGCTTTCATTTGGTCCTCCACTACCTCTTTTGTCTCCAGTCTCTTTGTTGACCTCTTGAGTAGTTGAAATAGTATAAACACTGTCTGCAGCGGAGACTGAGTCAGCCTGCTGGGGCCAGCAAGTCAGGAACAACATCGGGTTGTGTCACACTCTGCATGAGGGAATCCGGCTATGCAAGGGGTCGGAGGCTTGTGTGTGTGTGTGTGTGTGTGTGTGTAACTCTTATCAAACACCTCTTGTGTCCCCAACAAATGCCTCTGTCTGCTTAACTTGCACTCAGTGGTCCCACTGGCATGCAAGTGTCTGTGGTGTGTGTGTCTGTAGGTATAATCAAATTTAAGACAAGGTACAGGCATGCAGACCTTATGCCGCCTAATTAAATTCCCTCCCAATTGAATTGAGACGCGCTGGCTGAGACCAGTCAGCCGCCCCACTGAGTCCCAGATAGCCCCGACCCCACCGCTGCAGATACTCGACACTTTACTTATTATCCCCGGTGGACGCAGAGAGGATGATTTCTGTCCCCTCTCTCTCTCTCTCTCTCTCTCTCCCCCCCTCTCTCCCTCTCTCCCCTTCAGCTCACATACTTTAGCACATGGAGTGCAGAGGAATTCTCTCCGTGCTTTCCTACTCTCAGACTTATTTGTCCTTTATTCCAAATTCCACGTTCTCACCACTGCTCCTCTCAGTTTTCTGCTGGAGCGGAGTTACTCTGTGCGTGTGTCTGTAAGCCGGTGTTTTAGCTCTTTGAGCTCCAGCTGAGGTTCAATGAATCTTGCCGCTCTCATGCCGAGCTCGGGGATGTAGGGAGGTTTTGTACCACGCAGCGGGTGACTACAAGAGAAAAAGTGTTTGTTTTTTTTAGAGATGACGATCAGCTGTTCTTTACTCCATTGATAAAAATAAATACGTTTGTCTCTATCAAGTTATTTTCTCAGTGAGGCCATCAGTTCCTGCTTGTGTCATCCAGCTGATGGTTTATTGTCTATTGTGCTGTGTAGATGTTGCTGTCAGAGCAATATACTGCCGGCAGTAGTCATGGCTGCAAGGCATGACTTCTATCACATCAAGCTGTATTTTCGCACATGACCGTAAACATGAACTAAAGCTGTGCATGGTTCTTTCTTTCTTGTGCAGTGGATTAATAATCCTATTTTTGTCTTCTCTTTTTCTGCTTGTTTACCAGAATTCTCACATTTCACAGGCCTTTCAGTTTTTTGTGCCAATCGGTGCTGGGGCGGGACTTCACCTGCCATCCTCCATGTTCATTGGCCAGACAAGCGACAAGAGAGCCTCGCCTGACCTCTCAGCGGATGAACAACTGGCCTGCCACTGGAAGAAGGTATGACCAAGAGACCTTGGTGTTTCCTAACTAGGATCAGCTCAAAACAGCATTATCATCTCTGACAATTCATTTAAAATGCTGAATGTTTTCTCTCCTCTAGTGCCATCTGCTCTTTGACTCCCTGCAAGACCTGGTGGACCACGTCAATGACTTCCATGTCAAGCCTGAGAAGGATTCTGGGTACTGCTGCCACTGGGAGGGCTGTGCTCGCAAAGGGAGGGGTTTCAATGCTCGGTGAGAAAATCATACACCTGAGAAATGTATTTAATGTACATATCAGTGGAGGATTATTGAGGATTTTTGTTGTTGCATTGCTGCAGGTACAAGATGCTCATCCACATCCGCACTCACACTAACGAGAAACCCCATCGCTGTCCCACCTGCAACAAGAGCTTCTCACGCCTGGAGAACCTCAAGATACACAATCGGTCACACACAGGTCAGTAGTAGAGCCGACGCTAAAGTCAAAACGCCTTTCCTAATTTTTGTAAAATCAAAAATTGTGCGATTTGGTCACTGCATTCTCAACATAAGGCTCATTTCTCCCCCCCGCAGGTGAAAAGCCCTACATTTGTCCGTACGAGGGTTGCAACAAGCGCTACTCCAACTCCAGCGACCGCTTCAAGCACACTCGCACACACTATGTGGACAAGCCTTACTACTGCAAGATGGTGGGCTGCCTGAAGCGCTACACAGACCCAAGCTCTCTCCGCAAGCATATCAAGGCCCACGGCCACTTTGTGACTCAGGAGCAGGGCTCCTCAGGCGGGGTGGGCTCGCTGCTGAGGGGGAGTCAAAGTGGGGTGCTTGCTGGCGATATGGGTAAGGATTCAGAGCTGTCCTATCTGAGTGCAGCCCACATTATCATCCCGGGGGCAGCGGCTGCTTTCCTTGGAGGCCATGCTCTGCAGGGTCTGCGTGGTGCCCTTCCCCTGTCCCCTCTCAGTCCTCGGCCCCTGGATCTCAGCACGTTCGGTTGCGCCGGATCACCTCCGGGCGGCCTGGGAGGCGCACCCATCCTGTCCTTCAACGGCTCCACGCTGGGCCTGGCCAAATCCTCTCTGGTCTCCGCAGGCTTCCCCTCCTCGGCCCTGGGCCTGTCGATGATGCCCATGATGGGGGCTTCGTCTGAGCGCAGGTCCCACAGCCAACAGGCCAGGAGGGGCCGGGGGGAGGAGGCAGAGAACAGGGTGACCGGGGGGGTCTTGAACCTCTCCACGGGATCCCATGATCCCCTGTCCTGGGTGGTCATCCCCCCAGGCACCGTGGTGCTCAAGCCAGCTGTGGTCAACTGATACACACATCCATACATACACACACATTCCAGAAGAGCTCAGGGGGGAAGGGGGGGGGGGGGTGAACGCCATAGTGGGGGTACACACGGTCAAAGGTGATAGGGACTGGCTCGCACAATCAATTCCAGGCAAACGCATTTCAGAGAGAGGTTGTCAACAGAGAAAAACTGCAGAAACTCATCAAACCCTCAATCATAAAAAACAATAGATAACACTACACCTCACAAGAAATAAGTACACAACGCAAGCCTCTCGTGTCGATGGGAAACCAAACTTGGGGCCCAAGAACTCTGTTTACCATATATGGCTCCGTATTTCTATCACAAGGCCCAACATTGGGCTCCTCTTTGCTCTCTTATTTTGTATTTTATTCTTTATCATTCCTGTTTCCTTGATGTGACAGTCTTAGTGCTCTGTGTTCTTACAAAAGTCCTGATTCATTGATAAGTATTTATATAACTGTTTTACAGCGGACAGTGTGCCTCCAGCTTAGCAGTGAGATAGATATACCGTGTAACTGAATGACGCACTCACAGTTAGGCAAACTTGCACGTAAATAGGACGATTCTTCACAGTTGATTTTGAAGTTATGACCTATTTTTCACAGGCTGCTGTGATTAATATGATTCAGACAGGCTTGCCAGACCAAAGCAAGTGAACTCAAACTGTCTTGGATTTGCAGTTTCAGCTCTGAGACAGTTCAATTAAACACAGCACTTAATAGTGTCAACTGGTTATAGTCCTGGAACCTCAAAACTGCTGCTAACCTCTCAGCTCCCTCAGTGTAACATGAACTGGGAGAGAGCACTTTTGACAATCTGTCCCTCGTTTGGGGAGGGTGACCGAGATGGACCAGCCTTGTCCACCAGAATGTGTGCAGACTAGGGGCTACTGCACAGAGCAATCTGATGACTTAATACAGACAGACGGTGTTGCATCACCTGACAATGACCAATCATCACTTAATCTTTTACATGAGTGATATGTGTAATGTAAACCACCAGCGTGTCTGGCTCCCCCCTCTGGTGGGACTCCATACACAACGTCCCGCTCTCCATTTACAGAACTCGCACTGTTTTTCACTTCTGGATTGTCCAGCTGCTTTCCCGTAATTGAATCAACACGGGCCAGTTTGTGTATGAAAGGGCCACTGTGGTGATAAACACTAGTTTCTTGTTTTTTTTAAAAGTGACCCGACCAAAAACCAGCTGTGAAAAACAGGTGGTGGTCCAGTCGAAAGCCTAACTTAGCCTTGTCGGTTGAAGTTTTGTCCCAAGTTCAACAAGTCGCATGCTGTGCCAAAAATACCTGGAGAGCGGAAAGAGGGACGTCCAGAGTGTGCCACAGAGGGGGTTGTGATGCACTCCATGCTACACACAGCTGGACTGACTAGGAAGCCACACTATTGCAAACTGCCTCATTTTACTCTGTCCAAAGGGACAAAAACAAAAGACTCATTTGACGTCTGGGAAAACTTTTGTCACGGCCCGATTAAGCAGTCTACACGCACTTAACTCATGCGATATTCCTTACAAAATGTTTTACAAAATGTTACTGCCAAGTGATGGTTCTTCAAAAAACAAAATAGATTGTTCTTTTTTTTATGCGAGGGTCTATTTTGCCGTTGGAGTCATTCCAGGCCGGCTCAGCGCTCACACATGTACAATGTCGACTGCCGTCTCCACAGCGGAGAGGTACGGGGAGCAGGAGGGGATCGTCCTCAGGAACATTCCCACAAGAGACTGTCACACACCACCTTTCTTATTTCTCTCTCCTCCATCTCTGCTGATGTTGGTGGTCTTACTTTTTCATCGCCATGTCTTAGAAATAATCAGTTGTTGCTGTTTTTGTATTGTGTTCATTATTTTGTTTCTTTTCCTGTTCAGACGAGACATTTTTTCTGATGTTGAAGTTGCTTGTTGTGTTCTGTGACGGCTGCTCTGCACTCAGCTTTCTGCTGTCGAGGATGAGTCTTTTTAGGAAGAGGTCGAGGAGAGGACGAGACGGAGAGGTTTCGGGGGTCCTCGAGGGCAGTGGTTCCAACCCTGGGTCATGTGGTACATTTAGTATAAGAGAGAGGAAAACTTGAGACAAAAGTTGGTTATTATTTCTCAGGCTTTCTCTTTTATGTTTTGCTTTTAAGCTATGCTAGTAATGTGGCTCAATGGATGGCATGGTCGGCCCACCCTGTTGGTCTGGACTGAAATATTTAAATACCAATGTGATAAATTGTCATGACATTTTCTATTTTGTTTCCCAGAGGATGAATCCTAATGACTTAGTGATTCCTTAACTTTTTATAATGACATCACAGGGTCAAAATTGGACCAAAACTTAAGTTTATGACTAAAATCCCACAAAAAAAAAAAACTTAGGTTGATGCTAATTTGCAAATATTAGCACGCCAATATGATCAACTTAAAAAAATAAAAAAATTATACTGAATATAGTTACCATGAAGTGGGAAAGAGAAAGCACTCTGGTTGAACTGCTGACAACAATTGATTCATTTAAGAGCCCACAAGCCACAAAGGTTAGACACCACTGCTTTAGGGGGGAAATAAGAAAATACATATCTAGTGGACCAAATGATATCACATTCCTTCATGACAATCACATCAATTGATCAGTGAGAGAAGGTGCAGGCCTAAAATACTACTCTGGTATTAAGTGTCCTAACAGAATGATCTTCGGGGCTAGATTAGATCAGCGAACTCTGCTTCCTTTGTTCTGCCTTTTAATTCCCCGCAGCAGATAAAGGAAGTCCATAGAGAAATAACATCCGACTGTGAAATGGCGGGCTGCGCAGGGAAAGCGCGAGAGCAAACAGGGACAGGATTGGCTGAATGAATGGACAAGCGAAAGCAGGAGATGAAGGGAGCGGCTGTGTGCCAGCAGGGGAGACGAGGCAGAGGAGAGCTGCTGCGTGCAGCCGCCCTCCATCTGGTCACCTACCCAGCAAACGGCCCTCTCAGCTCTGAAGTCACTGGCTGTGTTGTGCCCCGATGTGGCAGCGGCTCACAGGCGTACCAGCCTGCAGAAACTAGGCCACTGAACTCTGTCTGCCCTCTGGGGTTTTTTTTCTTCTTTTTTTTTTTATTTTTATAGATTAAACCCAAAAAAGGCTCTGCTCCCCCACCTCCCGGCCACAAAGCATTTTTACCAGCGATGAGGGAACACAGGCAGACTAACAAGCTGCGTTCACAGTAAACAAAAACAAATATAACCCTTCCTGTTTGAGGCTGATCTGTGTGTGTCGGGCCTCCCACAGGACGGTGAGGATTCACTGCAGAGATGAACTGCATACCTTTGTTTCTGCTTCAGTGATTCTTAGTCATCGTTATTTTAGACACTCACACACACACACACACACACACACAAACGTGCACACACGCACACAGCAGCCTGTCTCTGCATTCAGGCTAGCCATTGAAGTGAATCTCTCGTTGTGAGTGGACAACCCTGGCATGTGATGTCATTAAAAAACAGGTGTTAAGTAGGCTAGGCATAGTTTCCGTGGCAACAGCGAAACCCACAGATGCGGCAGGTCTCCTCCCTGCCCGTCCCCCCGTCTCTCCTCTGCAGATCGAAGCCAGGGACAGAAAGAGGCGGCAGAAAGCTGAATAATATGACACAGACCCTCACGGGGTCCACATCTTTTTTTTCCATATCAAATAAGCTGTATGATCCATTAACCCTTTGAGCTCAGTCTGTAATGAACTGCACTTTTTGTTCCCCTCATAACGTGTGTAGATACGGGGATGCCGCCACGTGCTCTCTCAGTGTACAGCGTTATTCAGCAGTTGTTTTGAGAACCGAGAATAATTGTAAAAAAAAAAAAAATCATCCTCAGTCGTTAAAATGTCTGAATTTGACGTCTTGTTTTTTTTCCGACAGTATAAAAGTGGTACTTGCTCCTGGAGATTTTAAAGTAACCCTCACTTAATGCTATGAAAGGTTGAACTGAAATCCAGGGCACAGAATTTGTTTTAGCTAGGTCAGAGTCCTTGTAAAGGGGTGCCGTCGACCGAAGTGCCACAGTGTTGCACAAAGGGTTGATGATGAGACTAGGGCCACGCAAGGCCTGTTCCAAGTTATGTTTTTTGCACATTTGTGAGATATTGTCAGTATTTTAATTTTTCCAAGTGCCTTTTTATTATAGGTAAAATAAAGAAGCTATACACTATATGAAAAAAAATGATTATATGAAAATATATTTTTCCTGGCAGCATGTTCTGTGGTTGAACATGCAGAATTTTAGAGTTGTAAAAGTCTCAAATTGGTACAACATAGCGGTGTTCTCCTGTTTTAGAGGAATTTTATTACGATATTGATGATAATGTCAATGAAAAGAAAAATGTTTAATAAAGTTGTATTTGATACTTGTGCATTCATTTGTTCATAGTTTCCATCTTATGGATAATGTGCATTATTAAGCATGTTTGAGTACTTAAAGAGCTATATTAAATTAAAGTATTATTATATCCATTATCCAGGTAAATGTGATTCAGCCCCTTCAGACCAACAAGTGCACACTTAATGCTGCCGCCAAACTGCCACGAAATAAAACAAATCATATCATCCTGATTATAGTCAACATGCTGAAGCTTCATGAACTCTATTCAGCGTTTTAGTAGCTGAAACAAAGATAAATATAAGCTTTTCTTTGTGGATTTATGTCATTTCAAACCATACATACCAGTTTTACATATGACTCTTCTAAAAGTATGAAAAAGCCCATATTTTATTGTTGTGCGCACCTTTCTTAAAATTACATTTATTGCCAAAAAAATAACAAAGTCCAGACTAGAAAAAAGGAGTCTTTTATTGGGTCATAATTTACACAGGACGGGGAGAGGAAAGATAGAGGGCAGGCATAATTAAATACTTCATGTTTCTGTTTTCTGCTGCTTGTCTTTTGTCTGAATACTTAGTTCCTCGTCGAGACGCTCTTTAGCCCGCACCACCTGCACACAACCAATAACAACAATGACCGCAAGACAGAGAAAACACTGAAAATAGCTAGTTCACACCACGGTTCCCTTAGAGCAGAAAGGAGCGAGCGAGAGATAAAAAAACAGTCTGATCATCATCTCAAACACAACACAGTTCAAAGAGTAGTATTCCTGCCACACAAACAGATTCACATGAGTCAGAATTTATTATATTTTAGCCATAGATTTTCTCTCGGAAACTAAAAAATGTGTTAATTATTTTGGTACAGCACTACACAGCCACACTAAAAATGACTAAAGTCATAATTTCAAGCGTGAACACAAAGGTTATCTCGATTGGGCTGCAGGCTTACAAGTAATTGTGTGAGAAAGTTGGAATGGTCTGCAAAACAAATAAGGTTTTACCTTAAAACTCTGGAAGCACTAAAAAAAGGTGCCAACGGCATTTAAAAAATAAGTGAGGTGCAAACCTTACTACACAATATTTTACGTGTTAAAGGGACGGTTTGGACTTGTAGAAGAGGGGTTAAGAGCACAGATGGTTAAAACTGCTTCAGTCCCGCGTTGTAAAAGGATGTCTGACGGCAAAATAATGCTGCGAAAATCTCCTTAATATAGCGTACACATGAATTAATTTATAAGTACCTTATACTACCCACTTCACAAAGAAAAGAAACTATCCTTTTGATGTCATAAGCCATGGTTTAAATTGTTTGGTTTGATGGTTTCCTGATACCATATTTGTTTTATATGTTCTGATGCTTTTTTGTCTTTGTAGTGAGGGAAACAATGACTTTAGTGGGCAATATAATAATAATGAGGTCATATTCGGTTCTCCTCTAAATGATAAATACATACATTACAATGGTCCACTCTACAACACATTTGAAAACCTTTGAGTAGCATTCTAAGAAACAGAATACTTACTTTTGATTGGAGGTAAAATGAACCGCCCACCGACTTGTCATTGACTTTAAAAAGGTGCTCGTAGTTCTGGAAGAGATAAACACTTTGTTTTAGAACACCAGCAAAGACACTTGTTGACCTATTTTCTGATCATTGTTACAACATTAGGTAAACATAAAGAAACATGTGATAATGTCAAGATAAACTAGGAAAATAAACCATGGCGATTAAAACTGTGTTCCTGAAGCTACCTCTCTTGGATATGTACTTTGTAGCTCTGTTACACAGAATACGTGTTCAGCCATCAATCTGTAAAGACATGACTAAGTGCAACAATATTCTACGACCAAGACATCTTTTAGGTGCAAATAGCATTGAGTGTTTCCATCAAAAGGCAGATTTTAGGTTAAATTTTTAAATTACAAAGATAATCTGTCTGAACCAGTTGTGACAAATGAGCTTAGGTAATAAGAGAAACGATGTCTCCACTAGTGCTGACAGAGCAACACATGCACGCTACAATGAAGGAAATCCTGGAAACGTGAAACAAATTTTGATATGGCCAGAAAATCTGTGATGACTGGCTAAATACCACATTGCTAAAAGGCTTGATAGCTCTGCACATTTGTTAGTTACACAACTCTAAAGGAGACAGAGTGTGTTTGCACCTGCTCAATCTCCTCCGGGGTGAGTTTGGTGATATTAAGAATTTGTTGAGCCTCTTGCAGGCTCATCCCAGTGATACTCGAGGCTGCAGCCGAGTGCTGACCGGCACTGTTCCTGGCCTGCGCCGCTGCTTTACTGGCTGGGAGAGAAACAACACAACAATACTCACAACTTCAGTTCAAATAAAATAAATGCATGTGAAATCTCTCTCTCTCTCTCTCTCTCTCTCTCTGCAACAACTTTACACAAAACACCAGATATATAGCAAAAGTATAGTATAAAATCAAAGTATAAAATCCTATTATGTAGAGTCTGTCAGTTTCCTTTGAAATATACTGTTACTCTTAGCTATGAACACAAATGCAGTGTGTTTGTTCTCAATAGTATCAGACACAATTACTTCCTCAAACTTGACCTCCAGTGTTGTGCTGACCAAAAAGCACACCTGCATCCTGTTCAAGCTCTGATTAGGAGATCTAATTGGTTTCAGGTGCTTTAAAAGTTGCAGGTGATTGCAGAGTGTGGTATTTCAATGGCAGTTTTGAGCAAATGACAGACAGAGGTTTTAATGTGTCTAATGTAGATATCATGATGTATTTTTTTGCAAGGAAAAGGGTGTTTTATAATATACAACTCAGTGTAAAGCAAACAATTAGCTTTTGGTTGGTTCAGTTACCGTGCCACAAATAAGTATACCAGTGTTTGTTTTAACAATTGCAAAAACAACATGTAGTATACATTTGGATTATACCTGCAATTTCTTGCTGTAAAGCGCGAGCAAACGCTCGTCCCACCACCTGAGCTCCCATCACAATGATCTGCGCGAGATATTTAGCCTGCAGAGGAAAAAAAAATAGATGCAACGTTTAATCTCACAAAATTTAGCAGAAGTGAAGTCATGGAAAGCTAAACAGAGAGCGAGTTGAGGTCCCTCGCTGGTCTTCATTGTTGACAAGTGACGTGACAAGAGTCCAGCGTCAGTCCAGAACTAATTAAGCTGACGTCACGTTGAGGTAGAAGGTGTCTAGAGCCAGCTGAGGAGGTGAGGAGCACCTTCTTGACACTGCGGTCAAGTGAGCCCCTCATCAGCCGAGTGAGCCGCACGCATGAAAATAAATGACCGTTTATTCCTGGTATTACGGTATGGTGGTCTACGGTGGCTTAGATAGCACAAAAAGCATTCAAACGTAAATTCCCGATATCCCAATATTCAAACAGCTAAAAAAAGATCCTTAAATTTGTAAAGTAAAATTACAATGCAGCTTTGTTCATGCTGGCCTCTGCCATAAACATGTACGTGGCCATGATATTTTACAGTACAGTTTTGGAGAAAAAAAGACTTCAAAGTCAGCTTTAAAGACATAATTATATCCATAATGTCCCAATTTCCAATATTCAAACTGCTAAAAAAGAGATCCTTAACTTTGTAAAGTAAAATCACAATGCAGTCTTGTTCAGGGGGACCTCTGCGATGCACATGTACATGGCCATGAGATTTTACTGTACAGTTTTGGAGAAAAGTGACTTCAAAGTGAGCTTACATGTAATAATGATATAATGTCACAATTTCCAATATTCAAACTGCTATAAAAACAGATCCTTAAATTTGTAAAGTAAAATCACAATGCAGTCCTGTGCAGGCTTTATTTGATTTACAAGGCTTAACTACAAGTTTAGGATCTGTTTTAATAGCTGTTTGAATTTTGTACCGTAACACCTTGAATAGAGGTGCATTCAGAATGGCAATTGAGGCTCACTCGGTGGATGTGGGCTTACTGGACCGCAGTTTCATGACATCGGAGGACTCGGTGCCTCCGCCCTACTCGGACATGAACTAGCTAACTTAACGCCACATGTTGACATTAGTTTCTCCTTTGATCAAACTCACAACGTCCCTCTGAAGGAGGCTGTGCTGGAGACGCGACATGACACACAGCTGATGTAACGCTACACAACGTCTCCTGCTGCTAATACCAAGAGTCACTGACGACAGCGATATACACACAATGTATACCTACCATTTTATAATGCTACACAGGTCCTTGAGACAGTGTGCGGCTTCTGTTTTCACGCATGTAACTACACCGTCGAAGGTTACTTCAGGGTCAAAGTTCATGGAAGCGCCGACAGCAAAGAATTCAAGAAGAAGCCGGTGGACGGCGTCATTTCTAATACTGACACCTACCGGCATGGAGGGCCACTGCAGCTTATTTTGTCTTTAGACGTTTACATACAGTATATTTACATAATATGTATTGTAATAAGATCTACCGGTATTTATATTATAATATCAAGATAAACATATTTTGGGGGGGATATTCAGTTATTTTACTCACAGTAGTATTGTTTAATTAATTTAGTTGTTTGCTTATTTAGGATAAATGTTTTTTATGTTTTAGGATAGTATTTTCTTTTGATAGTTTTTTGGTTAGTTTCATTATTTGTAGTTGTTATCTAGGTTTACTTAGTCTTTAGATTGTTTATTAGTTCATTGATTGGGTAATGCTGTGGCCACTTGGGGTTTATATATGGACTAGGTCGGTTCAGGACCAGCATGCACCTGCGTAGGCCTATGTTTTTTTACCATCACAGGAGAGGCAGCATGTTCTTCACTTTGTTAGTTTTGTTTAGGTAAATAAATTATCAGGAAGAGTGAACACTTAACATTATTATATCTGTTATTCTAATAGCTTCACTTTACTTTTAAAGTATTATCGAAAGTCATGTCAGGCTTGTCTGCCTTGATGCTGGTATGACAATATCTAGCTGGTAGACAGATTTACACATCATCAATAAAAATAAAAAAATCAATATTATTTTAACACCTCTTTTTTGTATTCTATTGGTTTATTACTGATCAACAGGGAACTGCCAGTTAGCCTAAAAGGCTCATTTCCATCTGTTGTCCCTTGCCAGATGTTACGGTAAAGCTATATTTTAAAAATGTATTTCATAAAATTAATATATACAAATATTATGCACAATAGAGTAAAGGACATAATCAATTTGTTTGTATATTTATTCTTTTTTTTATAGCTAAATGTATATACATCTCATTAATTTTTCTGTGCCAACAGTCTCCACCAAAGAGACATTAATGCGTAAAAAGCTCAGAAATTCCTAAAGCCATTCCTACATGTCTCTCCATTATGATTGTCATGGTGACCTTTAATACAAAAGCAAAAGTAGTATTTGGTTCAAATATGTGTTTATTGCGAGACAATATTGAAAGAAATTCCACAAACCATTCCTCAAGTACGACAGACAAAACAACAACAATGCTCAACTCTGTATAAAAAGGAAGTTATTTTTAACACAAAGGAAGGCAGTTAATCCAATCCAAATATTACAAAGTACGGCATTTGAGAATCACGAGCACATACAGTGTACATCACACGACACCTGCAGGTCACCTGCTCAACACGACGTGCATGACCGGCTGAGTCGATGGTTCGTTTCAGTGCATCAGAGGATGGTAACGAACTGGGTTCAAGACTCGATTATTGATGATATTGCTGCAGCCCTGATTGGAGATTACATGATAACTAATATGGCCGTTTTGCAAGTTATTAATACTGTACTGTTATTGGCTAATTAACTACATGATTACTTAGTTAACGTTAGAGAAAAAAATAAGAAAATTTGCTCATTTAAGTGAGGAATATCCCCAAACAGTCTGGCAACAAAGATCATGATTACAAGTTGCCCAGCGAAAAAGAAAAGAAGGAATCATCTTAGTATACAAAGGCCCCTCTAAAAACTCCCAAAAGGAGGTGGTTTGGCATTCAATGCAAACATCTTAGTTATATTAACCTTTAACCCCTAACTTATAAGACTATTATAAGACTACCGCATGGCAAAACATTTAAGAAATTCTACAAATAACACATGTTATTCTATTGTTGGCAAACAAAGAAAAAGTGAACTTAATGTTGTCATAATAAATCCCAGTTCATGGCCAAACATGAACACTGGTGACCCTGTTGTATCCTCAGTGTGGTTTTTGCAGCTGAAGGCTTGAACTTGTTACAGTAATCGTGTGTGTGTGTTTTACCTGATCAAACAGGAAGACGAGAGATTCACTCATGCAATGAGGTCATTAACAACATCACATCCTTCAGAGACACATTGTGAATGATCGTTCTCAAATGACCGGCCAGTAAAAAAGAAAGTGGTCCACAGCGGAGGTAGACGTGAACTCACAGGTGCCAACTTTGTATACAACAATACACAACCTGGCATAAGCTGACTGGGCACAAGAGGAGGCCATTCTTTCTTTTTACATCAGGACACCTCAGAGTGTATTATCATGCTTAAATCATGGCTGCATATCACAGATAAAAAGAGAGGATGTGCTAAAACACTTATCCATTTAAAAAATAAAAATGATGTTTGGTTACAACCACTGATCCTGACCAGAATTGTTTGAGGTGTCCTGATTCATGATTTCAAAAGACTATTTTCTCATATTTACTGTTGTATTACCCGGCATGGTGGGATGTCTTTCCAAATATCCTGAATAGTGTGACATCATAAGAAATGAGTTACAATGTCAGATTTATCACAGAAAGATTTTTGAAATAATTCAATAAATCAGAAATCATTCCTTAACTCTTAAGCATTACAAGGATTTTCATATCAAATTTCATGCAGTCGGATATGATGAACACCAAACTAGACAACATGACATTTGATTTTCTAAACCTTTACAGATATAGTGATACATACTTGATATCAAAGGGTGTTAAGGTGATTGTGATTTTTTTTTTCCCATATATTTTTTACTTTCACATTGTACAGTACTCTTTGTGCCGTAGGATGAGATGTTCGCTGATTGAGCTCCTGGACTTGTGTGTGGCAGCGTGACTTGACAGTGGATCGATTCTCTCTTCTCTGCTGTTGGCACCAGGAAGGACTCAAAGGCAAGATGGCGTCTGCTCTAGTCATCCTGGACAACACAACAAGCACAGTGACCACAGATGGATTAGAGGCTTGTCATACATTTGTTTACTCGAGTACCTCTGTCTCAGTATGTGATGTGAAGCTATCGGCGCTCAGTGGAAGACTATTGTGATATGATTATTTGTTGTATCATTCATCAAAATCACATTCACTCACCCACTCGTCCTCGTCAACCCCCTCGAAGGAATCCTGTGGCAGCGGATCGTCTCTGTTCCCCAACTTAGCCACCATGGCACTGAGCAGCTGGGCCAGACACACATACACGCATTCAGGGTTAAAACACATGAGAGAAATACTGCTGCGTCCATTCAGCGACCACTACATGGATGATTTCATCGTAGATTATGACGACACATGAAGTGGAGCTCATCCCTCACCTCCTCTTTCTTCTGTTCATCCGTCTTCTCCTCCAAGTAAACTGATGAGGGCAGATATTTCCTCACTGGAGCCTCTTTTGGGGCCTCACTCACTGAAAAACACACTCACAGAGTCAAAATCTGAAACCACAAATCCAATATACGTACATGTAGACTGTAGCATCTCCATGTAGACAAAGTCCCATGGTATGTATGCATATCGTCCATGTCAGCACCTGGCGTCATGTCTTTTGGCTTCAGGCTGATCTTTTTGTGCTGGCCGTTGGAGCCGGACAGCCAGGCAGCGGCGGTCAGAGCTGGTTCCCAACAGACGGCGGTTTCAGGGTACACGTCGTCCTGGAAAAACTCTTTCTGCAGACACAGAGTCACACACATACACACACAGTTATTTATACTGTATATGGTAAAATCCATTTATTAGAAATAAGCATCAGGTAAGAAAGCATGCAGTATTAAGTCCACTAGGTGGAGTTGCTGGCTCACCTTGACCCGAGGCACTTTGAAGGCCACTGGCTCTATCGTTGACTTAGTGAGCATGAGTCCCACAGTGATCTCCACATCACGGACGTTGCACTCTGATTTGGGCAGAAAGGCAAAGCCCTGCAAACAGGAAACAAACAGGAAGTGTCAGAGTTTAGCAAACAAAAAAAAACACATACAGCATCAAAACCATGGCCCGGTTTTAAGAAGAGTATCGTCCCATTCTGGCTGTCCATGTACAGTGTGCAGATGTATTTTGACCGACAATTGAAATAAGACGACAACGGAAGCACGAGGGACTTCAGCTCAGTACCTTATGTGGCTCAGAAGAGTTAAAATTGCTGCAGTCCAAAAAGTACGGGTCTTCAGGCACAATCTCATAAATGTGCACCCTTGTATCACCCTGAAAACAAATTAAACACACAGGTTACATCTCATTCTCAAGTTGTTCTCAGCTGTGATATTGAAATGTACATTGTATGCAGTTCTATTTAGTCAATTGTTTTAATGTGCTTACTTTTGCAGTTAGGAAGACCAGACTGGTGTCGGGGTCGTAGAAAGGGATGAGTGTGGAGGGAGAGGTGTCGATGTTGGCGTTGGCGATGGCTCCAGAGGACACGGAGTCAGCGGAGTACAGGTACAGGTTTCTCTCACTGCGACTGCAGAAGGACGACAAGGAGAACTTTTCTTTGACTGACACACAGCGGCTCTGATAAGACTGAAGTATAACTGAAGTGTTCTCAGTAGAAATGAAACTGTGGATGCTCACATAGTTACGTTTTGTTCACTCTTACATAATACTGTCTATGACCTTCTGCCAGCTTTGTAACGCTTTAACAAAAAAAAGTTCAGTACCTGTCAAACCCTGACACCAACAGGTACTTGCCCTCACACACCCACACCGCACGAGCTCCCCTGTGGCCCTCGGGACCCGGGCCCTCCTAAAGAATAAAAGTAAGATGATTATTAAAGACTTAAGTAGTTGACAGGAATCAAATAACACCGTAAGGCCTCTTAGATATTTTATCTCACTGTGGATTACTGACAAGGCAGTTTATTGCTTTTATAGAGCAGTAACACACTATTTAGATAAGATAAGATAATCCTTTATTGGTCCCTCAGTGGGGAAATACAGGATTACAGCAGTATTGCTCATAGGTGAAGAAAGATAACAATCAAGTAATATAAATAAACAGAACGGTAATAAAGCAAAATTTAAAAATTAAACAGTAAGAACAATATTAAATATACAGATGGAATAAAAAAAAAAAAATACAAAAATAATAAAAATGTGTTGAAAGTAGTTTGTGGCCTACTGGGGGCTCAGCTTATTGTGCAGCCTGACAGCAGCGGGAAGAAAGGATTAAATGAACAACAGACAACAATAACAACAACAAACTCATGTTTCCACCCGACAACATGCTTATGAAGAGAGGCTTAAAAGAGTTCAATGTTGTGAAATTAAATTTGTTTGCCGTTACATGTACAACTCAACCGTTTTTTCAATTTTATCCTCCCATATTGTGGACATACCTGCACAGGTGCAGTGGACTTGCGGGGATCGTAGATGCGAACTTTGCCATCTTTGCACAACGTGGCCAGGAGCTTTCCATCTGGGCTCCACGCCAAGCAAAATATCTGAATATGATCAAACAAGAAGGAAGAAGAAGAAGCTCAGAGACTACAATGGACCGAGGATGTATTCACTCGAGTATGTCTTAGCAAACATATCTAATTGTCCAAACTGTTATCAAACAGTCATATTTGATGTTTAATTGGTGTTCATAGATTGGATCGAGGCGTGGTTCTCGGTCACCCACCTGATCCTCGTGTCCAGTGAGGAGTTTGACCTGTTCTCCGTTCTCCAGGTTCCACAGTCTGACTGTGAGATCGTAGGACGAAGACGCCAAGAGTCCGCTGGCCAGAGGGTGGAACTCTATGGAGTAAATCTTCTCTGTGTGGCCTGTGAGGAGGGAGACGTGGGAGTGGGTGGGGGGGTCACAGCAGCTGTCAATCAACGTGACTTTTACTGTTGTCCGTCGGGCTCGTCAATCAACAATCTGTTATAAAGGAAAACTGAAGGTTTCGGAAGGTGTGCCTGGTCTTACCTTGCAAGAGGACCTCGTACTCAGTCAGGATTTCTTTCAGCCCTCCCTTTGGTACCTGCCACACCCGGATCTTTGCATCATCCCCAGCTAGCGCGGATGGAAATACACATATCAATACACATACACACTTATCAGGTCGGACAGTCGATACAACACACAGCTGCGAATGCTCACACCTGCAGAATCTTTGTATTCACTTACCCACAGCAAGCTGGTGTACGTCAAAGGGGTCCCAAGCCAAGTCCACCACATTGACAGAGTTTTGGATGGTGGGCATGGCTGTGTCAGGTAGCCTGCCAGGCTGAGAGCGCTGAGGAGAGGAATCAAACCCATCACACACAGTAAGCAGTGTTCTCACTTTCCCAAGTACAATATCTCCACCGGCTGCCGTACCTCACAGATGGCGATCTGGCCCCCAGAGATGTTGAGTGGCACTGCCACGCGTTGCCGGTTAACACAGAAGCCGTCAGACTCGCCTGGTGTAGTCAGGTTGAGGCCCCGCAGGTTGGTGATGTGTGTGTCCCGGTGCGTCACGGCGCCCTGGATGTGGCGGAACTTGGAGGTCGGCCCTGGATCAGAGAGGATTCTTTAATTTAACAGATTTATCACTCAATAAACACTATTATGAAAAGACGGACACCAGAATGAGCTGTGTTTATACCCAGCAGGCTCTGGATGGCCTTGGCGTTCTGGCTGGGACTGGGTAGGAAGCCAGAGGAGAGCCCAGAGGTGGAGGAAGGAGAGCGGGACGGGGCGGCGCTGCTGCTGGGAGTGCTCAGAGGACTACTGGAGGTGGAGCAGCCACGGGCCGGATCCTGTGGAACAGCAGCGGGGCTGTTAACTTAATACAAACATGTGTCAGTGTCAGTAACACTAAAAACAATGTCTACCTCCTGGTTCCCCCCACTGGGCAGCTCCTTCTTCTTTGCTGGTGCAGCCTTTGGTTTGGGCAGTTTGTCTGGACAGAGGCTGACTTTCTCCACCTGAGGACAAACACAGCTGACAGTTCGAAGGCGGCCCTTCAGTGTGACGACTGGATAAACGTGTAAAGAGTGGAGGTGCTTTACCCGCTTGTTGCCTCCCTTCCACCACTCCTCAGCAGACATGGCTGGAGTCGTGCCCGCCGTATCTGGGTAAAGATCTTCATGAAACTCCTGGCTTGAATGCTGTAACACAACGAGGCGCACACAAACATGCAGACGTGAAAACGAAGATGTACACCACTGCATCACATTTGTTGCACATCTATTGTACGTGTCACTTCTGTCCATATACGCACCTTTCGAGGGACTTGATAGCTGATTGGCACAATGCAGCTGTCTGTCAGCTGAAGGACACGCGTCACCTCGCAGGACAGGACATCCAACGCCGCCTTGGGTACCATAGCGACTCCGCGTGTTGAGGTGTCCGTCAGGCAGTGACTCACTGCAGGGAAAACATGAACAGAAAAAAGAGAAAGGGATCCAATGCCAGGAGGGAGAGCTGAATAATCTGGCGAGACAGATGAACGAGGAACATGCTTTACCTTGCGTGAAGAACGGCTCAGAGGCAGACACTTCAAAGCAATCGACCACAGAGTCTCCCTGTGTGAGAGTGAACATCATTCAGTCATTCACTGTGACCAATCAAATGAAAACCACCTGCCAGAATACATAACAGACAGGCATTCATCTGTATCTCACCATGCCAGCCAGGATGAGCAGACCAGTGTCGTCATCAAACAGAGGGATCACCATCCTGAAAGCAAAGAGGCAGGATACATTTAAATGATGCTCAGAATCCGTAGGAGCGTACTTTAACTATTACATCTCAATATGTGACAGGGTTGGAGGTTTCACAGAAGCGCCACTAGATGGAGCAGTGTGCTCAGGTTTAGGGTAACAGTGGTGCGACATGGTCAGAGCATACAGACAGGTTGTGCTGCATTTTCTTTTCCACTGATCTTTATCTGCAGTTCAGTCGGAAAAAAAACATCAGTCCAACTCTGTGGAAAATGTAGAGCTAAACAAATGCATCGTCAGACTCACTGGTACTCAAATTCACTGATTTAAATGTCTTGGTGCTTAAAACCTGTGCTAAAAATATTAATACCAAAGACAAATATAGCATAAAACCCTACGAGGAACATGTTTCAAGATCAAGACATTGCCAACAAACAACATGAGACTCGAGGCAATGTGGACGAGACCTGCAACTAATGATTATTTATTGCTTGATTTTCTCAGAATACTCTCAATGAATTGATGAAGTTTAGTTAACAAAATTAAACCGTGAAAAAATTCCATCATCAATCAATCAAAACTTTATATAAAGCACCTGAACGAATCAAATGCACTTCAAAGGGATTGACAAAACTTTGATGTTAAAAGTAGTAAAACGTGACTCTGATAAAATTAAATAATTCATAATGATCAACAATAAAATGTTGAACACACACAATAGGTTAAATAGATATAGAACTGATAATGGAAAAGATACAAATAATAAAACCACAAAGCTGATAAGACACAGTGTAAAAACCCAACAAAAAATATGGGTTTTTAGTTTATGTTTAAAAATAAAAATATCTTAAGCTCCTCTAGAAGGCTGTTCTAACTTTTTCAGTTCCCTCAATCAAATGTCTTGTGACGCCTTCAAACTTCATTTTGTCTGACAAACTGTCCAAAACTCAAAAGGCAATTTAGTTCACGATTGCATTGACGAGCAGAAACAACTCCTTACATTTGGAAAACTGCAACAAAACGCATAATAAATAACTTTAATTACAAATCAACCCACGCTAAACAAAGCCAGTCACCTGCTTCCTCTCGTGTTTTGAGTTAAGACGATTGAGGGATGAGGAAGCTGAATGAGCTTCAGACTCACAGGGGAAAAACAACTGGGCTTTAGTAAATAAACTAAATAGGAAGTGACGGCTTAGACAGAAGCATACTTGCACAAACAAATGCTCTCACACTCCTTCATATTGGGACTCGTTCAGGCTTTGTGAGCAACAGGCTGTTGTTTCCCAGACAAGAAAACAGGCCGATCGGACCACTTCACATCACAGAGAGTCACAAGTTATGTGAAAATAGATTTTCAACAAATCTCCTCGAGTCCAGGAGGCTTCAATCACTACAGACCAGCGACCACGAGTCTGTGGTTGTAGCAGCTTGCATCCTTTTGTTGAGATCACAAATGTTTTCCAAAATTACAATGACAAGAATGTTGGTATCATTTTAATTTGGGTCTGACGTTACGTTTTGGACAGTCATTTTGCTCTTGGCAGTGTTGTGCAGGAAGAGCAGACAGAGATACAACTGAATGTCATGATTGAAGGCGTTAGCACTTTTGGTAAACTAGCTTGCCACGTGGAAATGGTCGAGAAAAATTAGACATTATTTGTTCATTGTATTTGGGAGAAAGTTGAATTTTAAACTGTATTGATCCCAGATATCTATATATATATAGATGGATATCTTTAACTCTGAGAATACTGTGCATGTGAATGTCATGCTAATGCTTTGCTATCACCGAGGTATTTACAGACTCGCTTTCCCTGTTTACCCGACTCTACCTCTCCTCTTTATTCATCCCAAGCATCTGTCTTTCAACTATATGGGCCGGTCCCAGACCCATATTACCCCCTCATACCCGCTCGTCTCTCTAATATCCATCTCTTTCTCTCGCTCTCTCTCTCCGTCCCCCTATCCCGGGCCTAAGAAGTCAACGAGGGGCGGCCCCGCTTCGTTAGGGCGACTGTGTGTTCCCATGTCGGAGTCAGTCCACAGGGAGTCCCTAAACACCTCAATTCCCACACTCCTCTCCGCTGCCTGCCGTCCACTTCCTGCCTAACTCTTTCCTCTCCTATTCAACGACACCAGCACCTTGCTCCCCACGGTCTCTTTCTGCCTCCAATCCCAAATCGCTGCCTCCAAATTCCCTCACTTTCTCTGTGGCCTTATCTCTGCTTTTCTCACAGTAAACGTACGACAAGTCAAACAGCCACATAACAGGAGTGAAGCTTTATCACTGATAATGGCCTCTGTTTACAATCGCTTTCATGCTCCACTTCACCAACAGCCCATTTTCCCACACAGGAAAACACATGCAAGCATGCATGTGCATATTTACAGCCACAGATGGGCAGACGCACAGACATACATGTGCTCCATGATGTATGTGCGCATGCATTAACGAGAGCAGGGCGGTAACAGTGGGTTAAGTGTGGGAGAGAGCAGGCCTATTGTGCAGGTCTCGATCACACGGGCTGATTGTGAATGAAAAGAAAATCTATTACAGGCCTCATTCATGCTCTTAGAGGAGAGACCGTAAACAGGAGTGTGTGTGTAGTACCGAGTCCAGCCTGACACACTAATCCAGACGTAATCCCTTTTCCGTGTTGGTGTGTGACGAGGACAGGTTAAACCACACACACGTGCTATCAAACGATATGGTGTTCTATACTGCTGAGAGATATCCACATTGTCTGCTGAATGACATAAACAGCTAAAAGGGACTCCACCTCCTTGAAAGACTTCACAAAAACGACATACTGCGGCAGCCAAGTCTCACACTCTCAGAGCTATCTGCACCCACTAACTTCTCAACACCTCCAAAGCTCTTCCAACACGCTGCGATGATGCCGGCCTGATGCTTCGAAAATCCCCCTTGGCTTCAGTCTGTCACTGGCACTCGGCTCCTATCAGAGTTTACACTAACCAGAGAGCGGAGGGAACACGCCTCCCGCCTCGTCTGCCATCGCCTCACACCGCTCTCTGACACGAACCCAAACGCACATCACAAAATGACCTTCTGCCCATGACAGCAGCCTTCAGCACCAGCAGATATGACGGGCATATTACTCTACTCTAATGTGCATCTGTGTGCGTGTGTATGAAAGGGCCCGAGTCAGCCCAGGTATATTATGATTATGAGAGCTGTCGTTTGATAATGGAAGCGATGGAGTAAATCAGTGGAATAACTGACTAATGGAGGGCCAGGCGGATGGATATGCGAATGACAGACAAATGCAGAAATGGTGCGTGTCTATGTGTGTGTTTGAAGTGGGGAGGGGTGGGCAAGTGATTGGGCTTCAGCAGCTGTGGTTGAGGGAAACCTCAGGGTTGATAGAGTTCAACTGAGAATTTCACTGGACAATATACCAACGGATATACGTGCCAAAATCCTTTCAGAAACACGGTCAAGTGCAGAGATAAATACTGCATTATGGGAAAAATGCTGTGCATTTGCTTACTAGCACGACAAAATATGTAAAAGTACAAAAAATGCACACACATGAACACGCTCTGTACGCTTGTGTGAGCACATATAGACTTAGATAGCATCAGACACACACACACACACACACAGACGTGTATTATATACAGTATATAGGTGGAGCTAATGAAAGCAGCCTGCAGAGGTATAAGGTTATGGGTTGAGCAGTAAAGACCAGATCATTATCAGTCAAAGGGACCTTTCTCTGTGCTATGAGATCATGGCCTTCAGCTTGCAGCTAAAAACACACATTAAAGAGCACAATAAGCTCCAGTCGACAGGTAGGAGCTGGACAGAAAATACAGAAAAAGGAGAGAGGAAGTCTTTAGGGAATATGAAACTAAAACAAAGCAGCTAGTTGTCTCCTTCTCCTTTTGAGAGGCATTTTAGAAGTCCACTCTATTGGAGAAGGAATTCAAGCATCCTAACAGACTATGAAAAGATCAACAAAAATATCCTTTTGTAAATAACAGTTTGCAAAAATATGTTGTGTGTAATGAACCCGCATACTTTTTTCTCCACATTGTAAGTTTGATACAGCTATTTCTGTCTATTCTGTATGTACGCCAGCTATTGCATGTTCCAGAGGCCTCGTTTTTCTTCCCCATTTAAGTATTTATTTCAGAGAATGTTGTCGTGTGTGCTGTACAGATTGCAAAGCCGTCAGTCTTGGGAAAAAACGCTTAACATTTGTTCAGATCACAACCATTCTGACTCCTCCTAACCTCAGCAGTGGAAACTCTCCGTAGCTTTGGAAACCAGTCTTCATGACCATATCATGGTCATAATTATCCAACATTAAATGGTGTGACCTCAGCTTAATTTACTGTTCGTATTATTGGCATTCCCTCCTCCACATCATCCACTCCTCCCTGCTTCTTTATCAGCGCCCTGGTTATGTCATCCCAGTCAGTGGGAGTGAGCGAGTGGTGAAGCAGTATCTGGAGGTGAAGGGTCTGCTGAACTGTGAACCCAAGCAGTCCACTTTATCAGCCCTCCTGCCCCCCAAGACTGCGGGCCTGCAGCGTGTCCAGCTGTCCTAGCGGGCCTCGGCTAGGCCAGCAGTGACTTAGTGTTGGAGACTGAAACTAGAGCCGCCTTAGTCATAAAATAATGTTTGTATAATCACACAGAGTTACGAGGACCTGGGTCGATCACAGCAAGAACAGAGGATGTGTTGTTGCCTTGAGCCTTTTTAAATTGTTCAGGTCAATATACTTTTATAACATTCACTTGGACATCAAATTCAAGGAAAGCTCATGTATATTTTGTATATTAAATGCATGTTTTCAAGTAAGAATATTTTGGTTTAAGATATTATTCTGCTCAAGATTTGATATCACAGGTGCCGCTGACAATCCCACTGAAGTAATTCATTACCAGTCAGTATTGTTCTCACCTTGCGAGACTGTGTGTGAGTCATTATGGCAAAATGTAGCTCTGCATACCTTTACTGTGGCGAAACTATCACAGAAGTGGGTTTGAGTACTTTGCCAGGTACTTTTATTTCTGCCTGTGGATAGATACTTTCACTGTGACAGCGCCGCAACCGCACAAGATGCAGTCACAACACTTTACAGGCGTGTAGTCAAGTTCAAAATAAAGGCACGGTTCGAAGATGGGTTCTAGTTAAAAAGTTATGTGTACAGATTGTAAAGCCCTCTGAGGCAAATCTTGTATTTGTGATTTTGGGTGAACACAAATATTCATCACAGGGTTTATCTTGGAGTTGAACGTTTTACAGAGACACTCAGGGGTGTTTATTGAATATATCTATCTTTACTTGACTATACATGTGTCTTCATATTATCATAAAACAGGACTGGAGTCTGCTCTGTGAGCCCGCACTATGTCAACATGCAAACATCTCAATATGCTATGTCAATTTTATGACCATCAATCCAATATTTGTCAAGACACTTTACTAAAGAAAGAAAATTTATACTAATTAACCTGGAGACCAATCAGAGGATCGCCAATGTCATGAGGGTTTATCTTCTGGGGAGCTTTAATGTCTGTACAAAATGTAAGAACAATCCATCAAACAAAGATAATTCAGTCTGAAAAGCAGCAGCTAACTGACAAACTCTCCATAAAGCCACACTGCGGCCGTGGCTTAAAAAAATGAATAACCATTATAAGAACATGAGGCGGACTGTTTGAACCGTCAACTTTGAAACCATTTATTTTATTCTATTCCCCAACACACACACACAGCCGATTGATAATGTAGCAGGTCTGTTGAAGTATGAAATGAATCAGTAGTGCGTCACAAAAGTAGTGTGACCACAAAAGCGCATGCCTTTAAATTATTTTCACGATCCCTATCTGATGATGGCCGTTCATATGACCAGCAGATTATTTATTTGTGATAACGCTGCTCGCTTCCTGTCTTTATTTGTTTGTTGTGACAGAACACGCTCTTTCTGTTGCAGTGCTATTCCTCTTGTGTAAGGGCGTTAGACCTCGCTAATGGTTTTATGTACACTTACGCTGCAGGCCCAATGGGTGCTCACATTGCCCCCACAAAGGAGGGACTGGTGCGGAATAATCCACTGGTGATTAACTGAGATTCATAACGGAACAACACTAGACCTGTAACGCCGTCTCCAGGATGGTAAGTCCTGGGTTGGTTTCTAGTATTCTACAAATATGTGAAATAAAAAAGAGAAGTCCTTTCCATATGAGAGTGAATATTTTAGAGGATTACGGCAAACAAATGGTTTGCCGATGATTGGTCTTCTCAACCTCTGAAGCATAACAATCCACCAAAAAAGTACCACATAGTGTGCCAAAAGCAAATAAACAATATATCACATGAGATTAACTTTGCCACCTTTGTAAACTCAGAAAATCACAGATCAATCAAACCGCTGCACTCGTGCTGCCTCAATGTGTACAAATGTTTCCATTAGCAGCATCAGAGCTCCAGAGCTCGCACCACAAAAGCCGATCCACCGGGTCACAGCGAGGGCAACGCCAATGAGGCTTCAACTCACAATGATTGAATGCTGTTGCTTCATAAATTAAAATTCCTTCATTGAACACCAGTTGTAACAGTTATTGTTGTTTATTTTCTGGACATATGGAAGCAAACATAATGTCTTGGTTCTTATCTGCTGTTTGTACCTCTCCAGTAACAGAGCTAAGAATCAGTTGCCCTGAAAGAGGATCTTTTAAAAACCCAGAAGGGATTTTAAGAAATACTACCACTAATTTAAAGGTATTTCTAGAATCCCCAAAAGCTATTCTCCTCCTTTTAAATAAATAAATGTTCTGTCCACTGCATGTGGGAAAACATGTTTGGACTGTAACTGTATTTCCAGATAAAGGGAGCCAGTAAAGATATATATCCGTATTTGTTTTGTACAACACACACACACACACACACACATACAAAATAAATCACCTCATTAAAAAAAAAAAACATAATAAATTGAATATTTTCCCATCCAGATGGTCTCGGAGTATTACCTTCAAGACAGGTATTATTAATCATCTTTTCAGAATAACGGAGCCTCAGCTCTGTGGATAGCAGATAAGAGGCACACACTGGGGTTACTGTGGGTGCTCATATGGTCTTAAAGGCTCAAACACAGCTCCGGTTGTTGTGGCACTGAATGCAGCTTCTAAGTCATGATGAGTTCAAGGATCCTCAGCCGGAGTTTAAGTCCAGCTGCACCGTCACAATGCAGAGATGTGAAATGTACTTAAGAGCAACATTCTTTCTCCACTGTGTTTGAGCCATGTGTGTTTTGTTGCCAGTGTGTGAGTGTGTGTGAGTGTGTGTGTGTGTGTGTGTGTGTGTGTGTGTGTGTGTGTGTGTGTGTGTGTGTGTGTATTTAATAAACATGCTGGATCTGCCTAGCTACCTTCAGGAGCCAGTTCATTAGAAGGGAATTAGAGTTGACGCGCTGCGTTCCTGCGAGGGGAAGAAAAGCCAGGATTGTTGGTGGAGGGGCCAGCTGTGGCCCCTCTGAGCACCAGTGACGAGGCTCTCAGATAGGCTGCCAAGTGGCTGCTCTCCCCTCTCTCCTCGCTTCACCGGGCCCCGTCTTCTGGCCCCTGACAACCAGCAACCACACACACACGCCAAGTACGTGTAGTGGCACACATGCATGCTCAGGATTTAATTAAACTCACTGAGTGCCGTGTCAACAGGTCTGCAGTGACCCCTCTGACGCCCCCCGCACACTCCCAATTCCATATACGACCACATGCAAAGTTGCCAAATGGAAAAAAAAGATGCAACAGTTTCAGCACTTATTTTCCTCCCTTTCCACAAGAAACAGAATGACACTTCATTACCATTCCTGCGTGTCAGTACGGCAGTGTTCATCTTCACACTGACACAAGCGGCCCCAACTGGCACTGTACATCTCTCGGTTAATCCCTCTTTGCAGGGGGAGACAATGAGCCCACAACATGACAGTCCTGCTGCCTCAGCCACACTAAATTATCAAGAATGTGTAGGAAAAACAACCACTGACAATATAACAGACACTTGGAGACGATTCAAGAGAATGCAACACACAGACCACATTGTGTTTTGGATAATGTTGACATGAATTGATAACCTAGTTTTTTTATTCATTATAAAAGACCCACGGGGAGAAAACCAGGGCTTTAACTGGTGAAACAGATGATTATAGAGACTTATTTAATGCACACTTTTCTACTTATCATTGGCAATTAAGAGAGACATTAGAGGCTAGTGCTCAAAATGACACACTCACAAACACTCTGCATGCTAAACTGGTCCAGACTGGCTGAGCTATAAAGACGCCAGGTCACTGGTCATAAAGTGGCGAGAGACCTCAGCGCTGGTCTGTGGACGGGGAGGGCCGAAAGGCAGACATGGGTGGGCGGGGTGGGGGTTGTAAGATGTGGGTGGGCATGAGACTGTCATGGTTTACAGACTGAATGGGAGGAAAGATGTAAGACTACTTATGGGAAATCTTCCAAATGCACACAATCAAATATTTTGCTTTGAGGTTACTGACAACAAATAGCACGTGTTCTGTGTATTGGCGTGTGTTAAAGTTGTTGTGTTGCATTCGTAACGCACGAGGTGTGTCTCTGAAGTGCTGTTGCCTCCTCGGAAGAGATGCGTTCCACGTTAACCCTGGGGTTCAGCATCAAGGGCCCGACTAGATGACCATTAAATGACCTGTCGGCGTGAGCCTGGGAACCGATCAGCAGACTTCCTCAGAGGAGAGAGGAAGCGTTGGCACAGACAGCAGAAAGAGAAGAGGTGAGGGGTTACGACCGCTACGACCCTCTCAGCTGTTAGGCTGCCGGAGGAAAGTTCGGTTCCCATCACAGTTGCCTTTGAGATGCTGAACGCAGGCAGAGGTACACGTGTTTCACAGGAAGTGAGAAGATAGCAACCTGTTTTTTACTCCCAACGAGCAGTTGACGGATTATCCACCATTATTAGTACTTCACAGGTGTTCTTTGATCGGCAAATTCTTTGCCAATGACGCACAAATACACAAACAAAAAGATGACAATGAAACAATCCCTGAAGTCTGGAGGCTTCTAGTTTGACAAATTGTCTGAAAAAAATGTTTTGTAACCATAGTTAGCTTAGTTTATGGTTAAAATAGAGAAAATCATGTTCAACTTTTCCATTCAGTTATCTCTTTTCAATCTGCATCAGAATGTGGCCTAGAAATACCTCCATAAAAATCCACTTAAATTCATTCACATTTCAGGCTCTAAATCAGTCGCAGATATAATGCATTGCACAGTAATTATTCTGCATACCAGAGGTTTAACTTAAAAGTAATGATCATGAGTTCAGCTTTGACTTCCACTCGGTCAGTCACTCCACACTGCTTTGGTTTGTAATAGGCAACAATTTGGAGACAATGTCAGTCTTAGGTGAACTCCAGTCTATTTTTCCTACTGTGGAAAACCCACAAGTGCACACTGCCACGCACACACTCAATAAAGTCTGCTTTTAAAAACACAATCCGCCAGTAATGGGCTCGATGATCGACTTACAGCCTGGTACGAATCCTGACCAGCAGACCGCCGGTCGCTCTTGAACGGACACTCGGCTGCAACGAAAGCATCAACATCGGCCGACGGTTAAGAGCACGCCACAACACTGTGATATCACATGATCTCTTCGTTTATTGATGAATATATTGGGGCAAATGTTGCGCAAATCTTGAGCCAATGTTCCTTCAAACGATGGTAGAGGTTGACTTTGCACCAAAGCTTACATTGGACGATCCAAACCATTTTCAGACCATACTTGCCCGAATGTGTATGACTGTGTGAGTATTTCCTTTACGGGCGGCCAAGACAGAATTATTGGAAATGCTAGAACCATAAAAACCCAGTGATTTACGGACACAAAACATCACTGTTTAATATTTGTTTTTCCTTCAAGCTCAAGTATGTGTGTGCAAATGAGTGAGAGGGTTCGACTCGAGAGAGGGGACGAGAAAAATAAAGAGAGAAATATAAACCCTAAAACAACTTCTTCAGACCTTCTTTTTTCCATCTCTGCTCGACTAGAGCTACAAAAACATTCTTGAGGCGTTCAACAGAGCGCCATTCATCGATCGTCATTTACGCATGTTTTGGCTCCGCGGTGTCTTCCAGTTCTGCTTTATCAGAGACGGTTACCAGAGTTTATCAGTCCGTGTACCAGCCTGTGAGTCTCTGGAGCCACTTGATCTGCCTCATCTCTCTGCGACACACCACACACACCTTGTCGGCTGCGACTATGTGTTCATACTTGTTCTTTCTGGTCCATCTAAAAAAATGCCTCTTCATCACTTTTTCCCCGGCTCTCTCACGTCTCAAAAACTGAAATTCCACTCCTGCTGTGTGACCAACTAGTATGTACAAAAAAGACAACGTTTGGAAACAAAAAAATAAGGATTGTGATCACACAACAGGGTTTGACTCAGGGCTGATAACGTTGTTTCAGGAAAAGACACACAAATCAAGTTTGGCATGATATTAATTCTGAAGGATTCCAACAATTTTCCGCCTCGTGGTGGATGTTCAACAGCTTCGAAAATGATTTTAGCATCGAACCCTCAGCCAGCATGAGGCCCTAGACCTTGGCCTCACCTTTCCACTTTGTCCCGGGTGGATCGCCTGAGCACGAAAGCCTGTGTTTTACTGTCAGTGGGTCCAACACACCCACACTAAATCATCTGCTTTAATGACCGAAGCAGGGATTTGTACAGTGAAAACCAATAAAGACATCACAGAACAGAGCAGATTTACTGTTACAGAGACGGCGAAAGACTTAGGGGGGAGCAAAAAAAGAGATAAACTGAGAGGAGTAAGAGATAAGATCACTATCACGTTTGTGTAGTAAATCATGACAGCGATGTGTTTCCTCATGCATGTGTGAGGGCGCAAGTGTCCTTATGAGAATGCTGAGAGCTTTACCATGCTACGTCTGGGAGAGTTATTGAACAGAAAAGAGAAAGTTTGAGATTTTGTGACCACCCATACAGGGTAACCATAGCAAAACTATTGCAACCATACCATGCGAACATATCTCAAACATCTCAAGTGTATGAACTTCACATTGTGAATAGAAGGGGTTGTGCTCAGAAGGAAGACAAAAAAAACCTATACATTCATCAAAAGGGAGATGCAGTGATGGACACAAACACTTGTGCAGCCATCATAAGAAAACGTTTGCAAGCCCACATCCAGCCTCGGCCCGAGCCCCTCCACCGCCGCATGACGAGGCAGCTTTGAGCAATTTGTTAACACAGCAGATGTATGTTCCTCTGGAGGATCAAGCTAAGTGGCGCTCATGTTGCATTGAATTACGCTCAGAGGGGCTTTAGCCCCGCAAAGACAAAGGCGGTTGGACGGTCATGAGATGAAAGGAAGAGAAAAAGGAAATCCAAAATTATAGTTCTAAAACAGCTGACAATAGAAACAAGATGCTCCGTCTTTTCAGTTAATCAACTTCTATTTGACCTCTCGTCCACAACAAGGCCTTCACATCCATCGTTTCAATCCATCAGCGCTGTGTCACAGCTCTGAGGGAGGCGTGTTATTTGTTTTTATATAACCTCCTATATTTAACCAGGCAGGGTCAGCGCCTAATTACTCACTGATCGTCTGGCAAAACCCCAAAAGCGCTTTAAAAAGAGGCACGGTATCGTCATCAAAGAGAGGCAGAATGACAAGGAATGGAAACCAAAATACGTAAGTACAGGAAAAGTGCCACAACAGTTTGGAACTAAAGCATCAAGGCAAGACCACACAGTTTGCAGGAGTAGTGTACATTATTGAAAGACAGGAAACAAGACAGCAAGAGAGCAAATAATTCATGTTACAGAGAATACCTGTAATCTTGTAATAGTGTGAGTGCATGTGACTGGAGAGGGCTACATGAGCAGTTGAACTGTGCAAAATAAGGACTTTTAAATATTTCCCAGTGATTTCTTTGTAACCTTGACATGATCTTGCATGGTCTTCCTCTACACAGGGCGGTACTCTCATACCATGTCATGTGACTAACCAACCTTTCTGAATAGGATCTGACTGAGTCAGAGCGGTTAAACTCTTTGTTTGGAGACATGCAGATATGCAGAACTTCTGCAGAGGCTGCAACAAAGTATAAAGCTTCATGGCCTTGGTAATAATTACAAATATAAGAAAAAAGTTGGCAAAGAATATACACATAATGAATACTGTTACGTTCACTATAATGTGCAAAGTATTTGACACTAGCCTACACAGATACATGTCTTGACCTATTTCACCACAACATGTAAAGTACCCGTCTGCAGGCACCGGGCTGACCTGACGTGACTTGTGACACATAGTTGCTCTCATTCCTCTGATAGAGTTTCGGTCAGAGCGCTCCAACAGCAGTGAACAAACTGTAAGATGCAGTTACTTCCCGCATTAATTAAACCACAGGCATGCGGCTGTTACTCAATACCTGACATACCAGAGTGCAGGGTGAGAAGAAGAGTCAAGATAGGAGGGAGGGAGCTCAACAGGGAAGCTAGGAAAGGAGGAAATGAAAAGGGCAACGGGAGGAGCGATGAAGCAAAGAGGGTTGGTCTGAATAGAGAGTAAAGGCAAAATGTTTTGAAACTCGTGCAGATTTCGTGATGTGCTTTTCCTTTTTCTATGAAAGCCTCAATTTCAGATTTTAATCGAGCGCAGAGAAAGTGAAAGTGAAGGAATAAAATAGCCAAAAACATGTTTTCAGTGTGAAAAGGGCCTTTACCATTAATTATTATTAATTATTTGAAAAAAGAAACAACTGAAAAAAGCAATGAATGGGAAAAATTAAGGACAAAACACACACAAAAAAAAAGACGATCATGGGAAAATACCACTTCTGGATGACCCGCTCCCCTCAGTAGCCGGGGGATGGGAGGTCACCCACATGCTCCCTCAACCCGACCTCCTCACTCTGGATCTCACCCCGTCTCCTTGAGGCATCGCTTCACTCTCCTCTTCCACCATCACTCTTATCACAGCAGAAATCCCTCTCTTATCCTTCAAGAGAGAGCTGACAACCAGCCGTAACCTGCTCTATCCACGAATGCCCCCACATGTGTCTCGTTTAAAAGTCTTTAACGGCTAAATTGTAAACTGTACAGTTGTGTACACATGCTCTCAATAAGCTCATATAATGTAAGTTGGTAAACTCAGGATTGTTCTCATGATGGATCTTTATTTCAACAATAAAAATGTGCTGCAAATGGCTCTGAGATGTGCACGGCCCAGCTGTGCGATCGGTGTCCGTCTCTCTCCTTATTGAGAAGTGCCAGCACGCACAGAGTCAACAGACTAGTAAACCTCAGAGTGAACTCCTGTCTGACCTCCCTCCGTCTGTGTGCTCGCTGTCTCGCCCTCCTCTGCGTGAAACACACAGCTCCTGCAATCATTAAAGGTTTAGAGAACAGAATTTTTGAGGTCTTTGTGTTGAGGGCCCTCTTCATGTTGTTCCCGGACGAAAGTGGCTTAAATGAAGCTCTCGGCTTGATGAGGCCCACATGCCATGAATCATAATTGTACTGGAAAGTACAAAAACAAAACTATTAACAAATAGACAAACATGAGCCAGGCATTTTTTTTCTTCATATTATGATATTCTGTCTGCGTTTCCCAAAGCAAGGTTTGTTACCACAGCCTGTCTCACACTCCCACCAACTGACAAACGGTGAGAAAGGGCAAAGCGATGCTTTGGGTAAGCACCCCGCTGCCCTCTCACCTTAAAACTGACCTGTAGTTTGGGACACAACCGCCTCCCCGCCCCCCTCCGTGAGCCACTTTGGTTCCAATCAACCAAAGATGGACTATAATGTAAATGGCATAATAAAATTGACTCTTAATAGTGTTGTATAGGAAAGGTTCCTCCATACAAGACAGCTTTATGAGGAACAGATTGACGTATAAGGCTGGCTCTTGGGGCAGGTGGGAAGAGTCAACATTTCACTTTTATCTGATCCGGTGCATTTGATTATAGCAATATGTGTTTGTTCTCACACAAACAGGGACAACTTCTGCTTTGAGTCTGCTCATTACTCCTCTCTCTATTGGCTATATTCCTCCATTATCTCCAGGTTCCCATAGCAGCAGCTTGCCAACCATGGATGTTCCTATAGCTTCTGCTTCTCCCTTCCTAGGTTTTTCTCCTCCTCTACATGGCACTCCTTCCCACGGGTGTTTTTTCCTACCTACCGGGCGCTGAGGCGCTGTGGGAAGAAAGGCATCCTGGGCCTCGTGAGGAGGGACCGGTGGCGTCTCACGGCAGCCCACACACACTGCCGTCAGAGCGCATTTACGTGTGACGGGGAAGACGTGTCGTTGTGGACCGAGGGGGATGGCATACATCTGCACACAACACACATGAGCACAGATGCCAATACATATGCAGATATACTAAACACTAACAAAGAGCACACTCACACTCCCATCTCAGTCTCTAAAGAACAGAGAGAGGCTGGGAGAATAATGAGCTGGGGGCTCCATCAAATAACAGACCGGGACCATCATTCCCAGGCTTTCCTAATGGGAAACGCGGCGCATCATTCTAAAGCCGCCCCCCTCGTCTTTGTGCTCACTAATTGTGCTGAACATTACAAAACATGGCTAACTCTGTACGTTCTTAAAGCAAATAAGTAATGTCAAAGGAACAGCCCACTACACAACTAAGAGCGTTATAGGACCACCAAACATAAAGCGGTTTTGCCCACAAACTTCCAGCTCGGCCTTCTGTTCTTTGTTTAGAGAAGAAGCAAAACAGAGTCAATCATCTATCTCAGTTGAGCTCAAGCAAATCATTATTTTCCATCCCACAACAGAAACTTGTCTTCTTTGAGGATTGAAGAGACGTTAGGATATTGTGACCAATATAGTGGGTAAAAAAGTGGCCTCGTTTGGCAACAAAATTGGCTGAAAAGCTGTTTTTAGTAATTTGATGGACACTTTTGTTTGTCATCCCGCTTTCTCCAATGTCTCAAAAGACTGGTTTGTTGTTTCAAATGTTCAA
>NW_027175887.1:9901949-10076949 GCF_023055335.1 Clinocottus analis | reverse complement strand
GCGGTACAAATGTATGACATATCTATCAACAGCTGCTTTCAAGATGGAGCCGTCGTTTAATTATAATACTTTTTTTTTTTTTCTTTTTTTTTTTTAAAGCATATTTTTTTTAGCAGTTGAGTTTTAGCTGAAGGCGGTGCATTGGGGAGAAGGTAAGATTACAAATTAGAGATACATCCCTTTCCTTCAGCTTGTGTGCAGCAGAGCAATGAGCGATGAGGTCAAATTCCTGAAAGATTAAATCTCGGAGTGACCCGCCACTCCACTCGATAAACTAACATCCAATGAAGTGGCATGACACAACACGTTGAGACCGATTGCGGTTCCAAAAACAGTGGAGTCATAACGAACCGCAAGTGCATCCGTTTCTCTCCAGATAGTTCAAATATAATGCCAACACATGATGTGATCCTCTGAGAAGGGTCTTTAAAAAGGGACCCTTATATTCTTAGTTTTTCCGCTCCAATAAAGTAAGTGATTGTTCTTCGTTGCCAGGGTGAAGAAAAAAAGAAAAGCTCTTAGTCAGATTACCATCTTTTACACAGCCCCCCAGAAACAGGCATAAAACATTGCCTCATCTTTCCTGGGGGCTAAACAGGCAGCATAAACATTTCCAATAGCCCCACTTTTAACCTCTACACCAGTGTACAACTTGTCATTACGCTATAGGGGAAGCTACTGTGCCAGTGACAGTATTCAATAGTGGTAATTGGTTTATATTAGGCTGCCAGACACAGAGGAGCAGCCGCAGGAGGTCAATTATCCTTCCCTAATGTGGAGAACTTTCAGGCTACTACGATGCACAGATTGGAACAGTTACAGCTCAAGGAAGCGGTCGTTATTTACTGGTGTAAAGCTCACGGCAGCCCGTTGGCTAGTTGACACTGTGACACACATTATGTCGCGACATGAGGAGAGATACAGCGAGGAGGGATAGATGAGGTTGGGTAAAGTTTACCTGTGAGTAAAATGAAAGTACCCGGGTGCCAAAATATTAGTCACATAACACTTTGGCAATAAAGTGTGCGACCGTGTGTGCTGGTGTGAGTATTAAGTGGGACACATAAGCACACTGGGGGGATTATCCCCCACGGGACATTGCATGCCCTGAAATGTCGGTCTGTGGATGGGAAGCATGACTCAGGCGAAGTAGCCCTCTGTCCTCCAACCCAATTTAAGCAATTAAGCACAGGCTTGCTGTCACGCCACTGTGACAGTGATGTTGAAACAACACTACTCCTCTGGGATCTGGTTACCACCATTGTGTCAATCTGCTATTTCATTTCCTTATTATTTATTTCTTTTACAAAATCTTCGGCTGACATTTCATCATATGTGCCAAAGAGCTCGGGTGAAAAGAGCACTGATATCGAAATCTTCTGCTGACGATGAATGACAGTTGTTTTTTCTTCATGAGCTGTGTTGAGACACGACTATCCGCTAGACGTCTTAAAGGAGCCGGTGATACCGGTAAATCTTCACACTGAGTGTTGCCGAGCTTCTATCTTCAAACCGGCCGAGAGAAGAGGATTTCACATCGTGCCTCATATCGCCAGAGCGGCGTTTTACGCCATTAGTGGCAGTGCCTGAAGCATCTTACCCTCAGCAGCATAGGGATTAGAGGGTTAAAAGTCAGGTGCTGAGGTGGGGAGGCCTCAGGAAGGGAGGAGAGGACGAATATGGGGAGGTGGAGGTAGAGGAGGTCACTCACACAGCAGGCAGGGAGAGGGAAGTCGACAGAGCAGAAAGCTGGAATATGTGGGTGAGTGTTTGTTTTTCTAAAGGCCATGTGAAAGTGAGCGCTCATCACACAATGAGCAAAGAGTCTATGGGAGGAGTTTGAAAGAGAATTCTAGATCTTCCTCCGTCAGAATTAAAGGCTCCGGCTCGCCAGGTGCTGTGCAGCAAGGCGGCGTTCCCTGGTTGACAACCAAGAGCCGCTCTCTCAAAGAGGCGTCTTGAATAAAACCCCTGGCTTCAAGGGCCTCAGCCTCACACATCAATGCTGACCCAGCGGTATGCGGAGGCAAACCCCACAGCCCGTGCTGCCTGCCAAGCTAAATTGAAGAAGAGCTTGCCGATGCAGCCAAATGATGCGTTCAGAAGAACCACTTCAAAACCTTGCATAAATACACACACACACACGCACACACTTGCAAAGGGATCTGAGAGCTTTGGAGTGCCCCAGCTTGAGCGTAAACCTCAAATAACTGCTGTCCTCCATGTCCACAGATGTAGACACACACATGCTCACTGTCGTCAGATGCATCCGTTTGTCTATCTTCTAAAGCAGATAAAACAAAGAAACTACTCGCTAAAACTTTACGTTAAATTGCTTGAGTATTTTTTTTTTTTTACCATTTCACTCTCGCCGGAAAATCTGCAAAAAGCCCCTAAAAACACCCACAAATTACTAAACTAACAGTGAAGTATTTAAACTAACAACAGGGAAGTATTGAGGGACAGGAGCAGAGTGAGAGACAGATGGGGAATGAGAGAGAGAGAGAGAGAGAGAGAGAGAGAGAGAGAGAGAGAGAGAAAGAGAGAGAGAGAGAGAGAGAGAGAGAGAGAGAGGATGAGAAGGAGGAGGATGCTTATCCCAGCAATTCACCACAAATTGCTGCATTTCAGTGGACCATAAAAAAAGAGAAACAGCTCATAATCTAAAGTTGTAATTACCTCTGGCCAGCACTGTAATTAGGAAATGAGCCTTGAACCAGATCTTGCTGGGCAAGAGCAAAGCAAGGACTCACACAGACACACACACATACATTCACACACACAGTTTGGCCAAAACCAGAAGTCGAAAGACAGATGTCACTGCGAGAGGATGGTCAAATATTTAACCGCTGAGATTAACATTAATGTTTTACTGAATATGGATTAAATGATAAGACAGCAGAGTAAATATGCGAGGTGTGTACCTGCAGGTCAGTGTGTGTCTACTCGCCATCAAGTCACCGACTGTCCTCCGAGACGCCGTTTGTTCACACACACACACTCTTGTAGGCACGTCGCACACATACAAGCTGGCACGTACGCGCAGAGACGCTTTCTGGCATTACATCATTCAACGTTAGAGTTGTCTCGTCCCCTTTTGCTTAATGGCTATTCCCGTCGCAGCCAGGGACACAAATAGTGTTGTTATCCGCTGCTGTCCGCACCTTGAGAGAGCAGGAGGCAGCCCGAGAGAGAAAGATCTGTGCATGTATACGTGCAAATGTGTACATCCGAATGCCACTGTGAGCATCGGCCCACATCTCAACCACTCAACACTGAAATCAACAGCCCAGCGGCCGTGACAAGTCACAGCTTTTCACTGGTGTACAAATTCAACATACAGGAAGCCCGTTAACTACCGAGCAAGGCAACACACCTGCAGCAAAACATGAAGCTTGTCTCCGTTTATCCCAACCGTCATCTGCAGGCTTAAGGTTTGGACTGATGTTTTCAGCTGTAATTTGTACTAATTGCTGACAGTTTTAGATGATGCCACTACAAAGTGGTTCAAACATTACGACCAGACGGCTCAGCTACTTTCTGCTTCGGGAGAGATTAAACCAGATGGGGGAAGAGAAAGGGAGTGACACAGGGAGAAAAAGAGAAACAGGAGGAGGAAAAGGGTGAGGCAATTTTTATGTTTAACAGATGAATACAGAGGAAGAAAGAAAATTATAGTGAAGAGAAAAGCTGAGAAGTATCAGTTCTCTAAAAAAAGGAAATAACAAAAATAGCTTCAAAAGAGAATACATATGAAAGGAAACCAATAATGGCAAAGAGTTACTGGCAGGTTAAAAGATACTCCCAATGATTTGGCGTGTGCAGTCTCTACAAATAAATGACCAAATATCTCATGGAGAGATGTGTAGAAGGCGGCCTGAGCTAAAACGGCATACCAAGCCCGGAAGATTGTTGTCTGCAGCTTTGTTTTTTTTGTGTTTTTTTTACTAAAGTGCTACAGTCGTTCATGAAGCTTAGTGGTGAAGATGATTTGAATCTATTTTAAGTGCCGAGTCCCACTCCGTGAGCTAAATATTTACAATGCAGACAAGTGTGACCTCACACAGTGACCTCTGGAAACCGGCCGCAGCCGGGTCAGCGCACGAGAGCCCTCAGACAGAAGTAGCTCACATAAGATTGTCAGGAACCCCTGCATGTACTCACACACTACCAAGCATGTTGTGTTGCACACACACACACACACACACACACACACACACACACACACACACACACACACACACACACACACACACACACACACACACACACACACACACACACACACACACACACACACTCCTAAACAGGCCTCGCAGTAGGTCAGCATGCCACACTGAGCCTCGGACTGGGGCACAATATTGTCAGATATAAACGCTGCACTCCTTATGTGTGCTGCACGGTGACTCAGAGATGGTATATGCAAAGTGAGGTGAGGTTTCAGGTGTTACACAATCATGTATAACATGTGGTTCGTTTGTCATGCTATTTTTCACCTGACTCAGAGCTCAGGTATATGAAGTATGGTGTGAAAATACTACTTAGGGACTGTCAATGTTACAACTATTCATACGAACTACACGCAACTCACTCCTCCAGTATGTTTCCACAGTCTGTGATGTAGAAACCGGAGAGATGCAACCTGCATCTCTAATTATCTCAGAAACTGCTGAATGATCATGCCTTGAGTCAATTATTTGAACATTTTAAAAGTCTGCAATTAGAACACAAGTGGGGGAGCGGCTCTTGGCGAAATGTCTCCACCTAATAAAACATGTATTAAGTGGTCACTGTGTGTTTCCAACTCATAAGTATGATCTAATAGCCGCACACCAAAATAGCATTCAATACTAGTTAAGGCTGTATTCATTCAAACAAACAATTGGGCGCAGGCACAAACCACTCTGCTGTCACGGATAATGAGACGCTAATCAATAAAAACACACAAACAGTGTGGTCAATTTGGGCCCTGCCAGCTGACATCACACACAATTAAAGCTGCTCTTGGCTTTCATTAGAGAACTGAGGGCCCCTACTTGTCTGAAACACACACAAACACACACGCTTGATCAAAAATACTTGCAGTAAAGCATAGGCAAACATCCCTTTATTTAGAACTCTAAAAAGAAAATCTGTGAAGGAAAAACCTTATACCTGCTTTAAAATATAAGCTAAATTGTCAAATTCAGTTAAATGTCAGTCTTTGTAGGCAAAGTATCAATTTATATCACTTCTACATTTGATGAACACCTCATTCAGGAACAGCTTAAGACAGAGAAACTCAATTAATCTGGCAGATCACACCAGAAACTGTGTTATAAACACAGTGCAACACATGGGGGCTCAAAGAAGCAGTCTCATGTTTGCTTAGGAAGTCCACACACACACACACACACACCCACCCACACACTCTCAAGCCATGGCTGATGTGCCGATACCAGAGCACAAGGAGCTGACAGATTGGAGAGTGGTCGGCCTGCATTCTTCCTCTCCCGCTCTTGTCATTCTCTTGTGCTGCCACACGGCCTGCCAGCACTCAGCACTCAGCTGGAATCCAACCAATTAACAGGCAAAAAACTTCCTGTTTTGCTTGCAAAACAATGCATGACGGGGGGGCTGGAGTCCAAATAAGTCAAGAGGAAACACTGTATGACTAAAGGCTACAACTGTTGTGTTGTTTCCAGGGAAGGAAGACCTGAAACCAGTAAAAGTAGAGCGCGAGTAGAGGAGGAAGCTTCTTCACTGGGTGAGTGAAGCAATGCATGTAATCTGACATTATGAATAACATGTGGCCGGGTACCAGGATCCAAACCTTCTAGGATGAACTTTTCCATTGTAATACAAAAAAAAAAGAAAAGCACAACGGAAGCAAAGACACACGTCATAATAATAATAATCATAATAATACCCTCCTGAATATTTGCATCTACAAACCCAAATTACACGCTGTGTAGGCGGTCCTTATTGTTTAACTGTAACACCCAGCTTCCTCAATAGGGTCCTTTCACGCAACTCTGAGCCTCTTAACACAACTGGCAGGAGAACAAGAGGCGCTCTCTTCACACACACGGCATTTAATAGATGCGGCTGTGTAGGGTTACAGACGGAGGGGAAAGGAAAAGATTTTGGAGTTTACGGAGCCTTTCTTCCTGCTGGAGTTATGGAGAAGTTGGTCGAGTGCAGACGTCTTGGTTCATGTAACCGTGGGGAAAAAATAATTAATAAAAAAAATTGTCAATGAGCTGCACAGTTGCACTGAATGATCGGTTCTCTCACAGTGTAGTTTATGTGTAAGGTCCGCTCAGGATAAAGTCCCAGTAAGAACACAGATGGTGTTTCAGTTGTTTGAACACTAAAAAAACAAAACTAATAAACCTTCTATATGTGCAGGGGGTTATCGCCTGTTATTGCCTCTGTTGTGAAAACTGTCGCTCTGACTTTCTTTTCTACTCTACAAACCCCTCACCCTCATTCCTGTGTTGTGTTAGTTGTCAATGAGCTGTGACAGGAACTGTGTGCGCTTGTAAAAACACACACATGCGCGGGACAAGACCGTAGCCTCGGACCTCTGGACGTGCACCGCTACTCTCGCTAATTGCCTTGCAGCTCCTGCACGTCTCTCTGAGCAGCCGCTTCGTCCTCGGGGAAAACAGAGGGAGCCCAGTTCCCATTCTGCGGTTAAGGCATTTGCGTTTAGAGCTGCAAGTTATTTGCTAAACAAGCAATTCTTCAATGCCAAAATAAACAGTTTCAGCCTTAATCCTTTGAGTTTCAACATCAAAGCCGGGACCGATGAGTCAAAGCACATCCTGCGTGTGTCTTACCTGCCTTATTGCTGTGTGCCGGCCGCACAGAACACTGCCACACCTGATGCATGTATATTTGAATACCCAGTAAATATGTGTGAATATGGGACGAGGCTCCGCAGCTATGGGTCCAAGTAATGCAACTTGTAGCTGCGTGTGTTAAACTTCTGGGCACGACGGTGAGCTACAAAGTAAACACAACGTCTCTCACTCGGTGCCATGCTCATTAATGTCCTGACACCAAAGTGAGCACGTATAATTGTCGGTTAATATTGGCAATGCTTTCATCTAAAGGCAAACATGGAAAGAGCAAACAAGGGTGCTCCTCCATGAAATGCAGATACTCAAACCCAAACAGATTGACATGACATCAGAGCGCACGCATGCACACATGCACACATACACACACACACACACACACACACACACACACGATCAGATCGGTAAGCTTGTGAGTGAACGCACACAGGTAGGCATTGTTCTGTGTGTTACAAGTCAGCTCAGGAATCTACTGTATTTCCCTAATGACGTGTATGAACGGATGTGAGAGCTAACAAACTGCTCTTTATATAGACAAATTGCCATTCAGCTACAATAACAAAGCATCAGTCATCCCCCCGTCTCTTTCTGTGTGGCAGTCTGACAGGTCGTCTCAGGTTCTCTGTTTATGACAGCGTGACTGACTAACCCATAGGGCACAGACATACAGACACAAACCCCGTCTACTGAAGTCATAAATATCCCTCGTAACAACACCAAGACACCTTCTTTTAAAGGGCCGTACTAATTATAGGTTTTTGTTTGTGTGCAGTATTTCTTTTATTATACACAATTGTGTAGAATAGTCTGTCTCCGTGCAGAACATGCATCATAAGCAGACCATGCCGCTATGATGTGGGAGTTAGAAGGAGTTTAAATGTATGTTGATAGTCTTCAAAGAAATGCACAATGAATTTCTCAGTAGATGTAAGCCTTAAGGGAAGAAGTTTCAGAGGGGTTACTGATTTATTCCTCCACTTCTGTCACTACCTTCCTCTCCCTTCCCTCTCTTCTCTCACCTTGTCTGTAGTGGATATGAGCAATCTCCTGGTAGTGAGCACCTGCTGCTGGCACTTGTAGAGTTTATGGTCAACTTTGATGTCTTAATCGACTGTTGCTGACGGATGTCCTTACACTCGCTACGATAGCAGTGCTCACTAGTTTAATCGCCGGCGTTCGCATATCAATGTGACTATCAAACTATGGATTAAAGACTTACGTTGGCCCCTGGATGCTTGTCATTTACACCAAATAGAAAATCACACTCTGGTAGCAATTCTGTGCTAAACAGAGTGTTGGTACAGGTGATAAAGGCAGGAGAACCCGAGGCCATGAAGAACATGTCGTTGTTGGGGGCAGGGGATCTGTGCTGCTGCTGGTTGGCCAGCCAGCCTGCGCGGCGCTGGCGCGGCACCAACATCGGCAGCCGTTTCATAACAAATTCCTTTGTGACATGATCAACAGCAGCAATCTTCGTTTCACATCAATCTTGTTTGTGTGGCACATTTTTAATAGGAGATAAAAGCCTGCGGGCCAGAGTGACAAGAAAAATCAGAAACGGTAACTCGTAGAAAACGTGAGGGTGTGAAGTTAGGGGCCTGAAAAACAGGTAGCGCTGCACAACGCCTGTGTTTAAATGGAGGTTGTGGAAAAGAAGTTTATGCAGAAAGTTCACTGTACGCTTCCAACATTTCTGATGTAATGCCACTGACTAAACTGAATATGGATGTGGCTCAATCATATTTTAAAAATGGGTTCGAAGACAATATTTTGCAACTATATTTGATATTCGATTTTCTCCATATCACCCAGACTTACTTTCAACCACTCAATCCAACCAACATGGATGACCAAACTGGTTATGAGTAATAGTAAACAACATCCAATAAATCACTTGTCTCCTTCCTTTAACCGACACTGTAATCCTCCTTCAAATTGTATTGCTTCAGACTTCAGCCAACTCTCACCCAATAAGGAGCTTTGTAAGATCTCTTCCTTGTGTAAGCCTTCACATAATTGCACCTTTTACCAGATCCCTGTAACAACGAGCTGTGAGTTTCTAAACGTACAGTGTCCTGTAAGTTTAGCTGTTGAACTGCATTTTAACAAGGTAAATAAGTTGTGTGTTTACCTGTGAGCACAAGCGTTGCACTATATTTCCGTTTACCATTCCATGACTTCAGCCTTGAGCTCTCTCAAGGTCCTTAGCCTGATGAACACTTTGACAGCTAAATAATTGCTATGAGGCCCTGCAGGGCTGTTCCTCAGATTCCTGTCATACCCTTGCCAGCTACATGAACAAACCTGAGAGAGAGGAAAGAGGTGAGCAGAGGAGCAAGAGGAAGACAAGGTGACGAGGCGAAGAAGGGGCTTTGAGAAATAATTGCAGGACGTTTTTAAACAATAAGTGGCACCTGTTAGCTGGACAAGTGCCTGTGTGCACATTTATTGACAGCATTTTGACTGAATCAGACTTAGTCAAGGCCCATTAACGTTGTTGGAGGCCAGAGGAGATGCTCAGATAAGTAATGATAGTATGTCAAAAGAGTAAATGGAAGGATGATCTTGACGCACAGACCGACGCACAGCCAGGTTGAGGGATCATGTGTGCAAGTATTTCCTTAGCGAGTACGTGTGACATTGTTTGTCTAACAAGGATAGTCGGCCTGCCTGTCAGCCGCTCCTACAGTCAGTCGGTGTGCCTGCCTGCCGCCTGACTCATACACACCCTCTGATTTAGCAGAGCTCCATTTTGAACTCTCAGACAGGGCGGTTGCAACAAAGGACAAAGGCAAAAACGGCGCCAACATCCAGCTTGGGCCATACCATAATCTTGCTTACAAAGACCAAAATAATGATAATTCAAGCATTCTGTCTAAAGATGTCCTGACAATGAGGGAAAAACTCCCATCTTCTTTTTTTTATCTCAGTGAAAAAGGTGCCTGGAGATATAACATTCTGTATTTCAGCAGGTCGATAAAGATCAAGCGGTCAGGTGACGGACTAACATTGCATTCATGTTGGAACTGGAAGAAATGTCAGAAGGGTAGCCAGAGTGTCGAAGTGTGCGCATCACTCCAGGCTTGTGGCTGAGTGATAAAACTGGTCCGCCCAGCCACTGCTTACCGCGAGCACACACACAGCACAAACATTGCCAAGTCCCTGCACAAGAGAGGAGACCAGTTCATTTGGGGTGTCTCTGACACAACGGCAAAGCTCCGATCACACTGCTTCTAGGGACAGTGATCCAGACAGCGCCACTCATGCACAAGACAAGGCCTGAAGAGTCCAGCTTTGTGACACTTGGGTGCCGTATTTACCGTTTCCTTGTGATGTTGTCCTTTTGGACTCATCACACTGTAACTACTGCAGTGGTGTGGTTTGCTGCCTCGGTCCGGGAGAGGAGTAAAGATAAAGAGAGTGAGACAGAGAGAGTAAGAGAAGGCAGAGTTTTGTTTGTGACTGATTGAAGCCAGATCAAAAGGTAGACTCAGCAGAGTAGTGGGAACATGCTGTTTAGCCCACGAGACAACATAAAGGAGGATTGACGGGATTGACAAAAGTTGTGCAAACATCACAGTAAAATAATAAAACAGATGAGGTCCACGCTCTGACATCCTTTGTGTCTGTGTAACGTGAGAGTCCTGTGGTGAAGATCGCAGACAGATGCGATGGGACTGTGACCTCAACGACTATGTGTCCCGAGAGGCCACAGGGCAGGGTGCAGTGATGAAAGACGGGTGTCAGTTTTGAGACAACCCTTTGCTGGAAAAACAAGAGGACACTATGTGTAAACTGAGAGAGAGAGAGCTTAAGAAGAGGGTCTATTTGTGCCTGTATAAAATAAAAAAGCAGGACTAAAACAAAAGAAAATGGTCCTAGTGTCTGACCTCTTTGCTCGAAAGCGCAGTGTATCAGAGTCCCAGTCCTGGTCTACTTTGGCGGCCCGGCCGACCACCTCGGCCTGCTTCCTCTCCCCTCTCGCCTGCTCTCTGCTCCGAAGTGTGCAGCCGACAACGGCTCGAGCTTTGGCGCAGGTCATATCTTTTACTCAAACACGCTCCAGAGGTTTTGAGTTTCATGTTGCCCTGGAGGAGCGGAGAAAGCACCTGTTGTGGAGACAAGGACCAACAAGCTTCAGGTGTACGCATGTGTAACCGGAGCTGGGTGTGTGTCCGTGTCGAACAGGGCCTGTTATCTGTGTCGTCTGGGCCACGGTTACAACAGAAGACACAGAATACTGAGCAGCAGTAGACACATGAATCTCAGTCTGACCTCTGACCTCAGGGAGTCGCTCTCTGCCTCACTGGTTCACAGACATTGTTGTCCTTCGGACTGATGCTATCTGACCAGATGAACTCTGCAAAAAAAATAAACGTTTGACTTTCGGGTTTCTTTCTTTTTGTGTAAAAACGTGTTTGTGTTACAAACGTAATCACAAGATATAACTACCGGCTTGGATCAGAAAACCAAACACAGAGTTTCCCGGTATTCCTCCTACAGTGCAACAAATATTCATTGTTTTTTAGAGTTTTACTATTTCACTACCCTCCCATTCACCCCTGCACTGTATATTATGCTCTCTTTCAAGCCCCCAGCTGTAGGCTCTAATGGTAAGGCTTCACTCTGTCCTCATAAGCGGGTCTGGTTAAAAGCATAAATCCTGAGATGAAAAGGGCCGTCTCTCACACCAACAAGCAGCTTTATTTAGATGTGCAGAGTGTAGGGAGCAAAAAGCGTAGAATAAGTTCTGTAACTCGGAGGTAGCCAACCTGCTGTTTAAGTTAATTAAAACAACAACCCTTTGATATCAATCTGTGCTGCCACAGCTGATACAAGATAGATGTGATGATTACAGGGTCTTGTCAGGCTGAAATCAGTTGGAAAGCTTTGTTGGTGCAGTACATTGTAATTCTATTATGGCTCCTAATTTCCCTTCATACCACTACAAAGCATAGCAAGGACATGGTGGCTTCTGGATGAATGTTGCCGGTCATACGACCATCACCTCTCTTTAATTCATCTTTCCTACGTATGTTTGTACTCTGACCTTGATGAAAGTGCACATTCTATAGAGGATATTTTGGAATACCTTCTCTTTTAAGAAAGGCTACTACCGGCATTATAGAAGTTTTACACAGCGCAGCCTTGATGTTAGGACACTTAATCCGTTTTTCTTTTCACAAATGTAAGCATTTTGGATACATCCAAGCTCTAAAATGGACAAATGCAGCTTAACTTGACAGGAGAAAATTTGCTTTTAGGTGATTCATTGCCGTATGAATAATACTATACTGCCAAAATCCTAGAACCCCTCAAAAAGCCCCTAAATGGAAAACTTGGATGAGGATAAGGCCAACATGTTTCCGTCTTCATACATGGCTTGCTTCCGGAGCATACCATAATCTGTTTGCTTATGTGACACCGTTTAATTAAAAAGGTACAACAGTAATAGAGCACGATGATAGAGTGACAGTAGCACACACCTGTAACAAATACTTCACAGCATTGCAGGCATACCAACCTCCTGACATTAGCATCGGCGGCATTTTTAAACTCATAGTTGCGTTACGTGTTTCTGCACAAACATGCTCCCTTTTCTTCTGTGCTAATCCATAAGTCATCTTTTCATCCTCAGATATTCTTCACAACTCTTGTTTCTATGTACACCACCTCTCTTTTCGACCCCTTTGTCACACTGACAGATAACCCATGATAACGAGGTCCAGCTGTGGCAAGGACGTTGCTGACAGTAGATAGGGATTAGGATATGTGAGTGTGTGTTAAGAGAAGTAGTCCTTTGTCTTCCCACCGGGCCAGGGAAGGAAATGCGTCAAATACAGAGAGAGGACATGGGATTTTATTTTTTGGGCTGCCTAAGTGTACCATTGTGTATAAACGTCTCTGTGCTACTGTAGTAAATTTAAACGAGAAGCTGCCGAAGTAATATATTTTAGTAGTGCATCACAGTGAACTAAACCCCAAGACCTACAACACTGGAGATCATACTCTAATGCACATACCACAAGTATTGTTCCTTTAATAGATTAGGTCTCAGAAGAAAAGGGGTCTCTTTGATGGGAGTATGCACACTGTAGTGTGCAGCCTTATCCCCTTACTGTGACTTGGCGTGGTGCCCCCCTGTAGCCTCTGCTGAATTATGCAAGTGCACAGTGACCCACCACTTCTCCACACCCACACATACACACCGCAGTGTTTTTCCCCCCTCTTGTGACCTTCATTGCCCCTCAGCTTTGGCCTTCAGCTCTGAAGATAAGGGCTCTTGACGCTTGGCCTGCCGGGATTTAATTGCTGAAACCCACTTCACCCTCCCAAAGCTGGGCCTTATCCAGCTCTCCACCCGGTGCCCCTGCTGACAGAACCCTGCTTTTGTCTCCACTGTTCCCCTGCTTTTCTTTTCCAACTCATCTTCAAAAGAAAGAAAAAGCAGGAAAAGAAGTGAGTCGAGGGAAAGAGGGAAATGTTTTTCTTCCTTTTGCCCCTTCTTATTGCCTCTTTAATTTTTCTTTTCAAGGGGCTGTATTTCACTTAGTGTTGCGCAAAGCCGTTCCCATGGTTCTTTCTTCATTTTCCCTTTAGCGTTACTGCCCTTGGGGTCATTCCACGTACTCATCAGCCAACACGTTTTATTCTAATAAAACCAACGAAACTTCAACACATGCATTAAGAAAACAGAGATGATAGAAATATTTGTTAGTGAACAGATCTGGTCACAAAGATGTTTGATTGCCCATAAGCAGCGCCATAACTTATCCAATCTATCGTCTGTTTATAAAACCCAAAAGGCTCACGGTTAATCTCAGAATGCCAAGCCAGTGAGATAGACAAGCTCACTTTTTCAAACTCAGCTGCCGCCGGTCTCAGGAATGTCTCAACAAGCGCGCAGGGGAGCAAAAAGGAAATTACAACTCAAGGGAGGAGGAGGAGGAGGAGGAGGAGGAGGAGGAGGAGGAAGTTAAGGGGAGAGGGGCATTCCTCCTCATACAGGATGACAAGCCTGTCTTTCTGCTATCTCTCTCTCTCTCTGGGCGCTCCACCTGCACACACTTCAAAACACTAAAGCCACACAGCCAGGAGTCGCTTAGCACGACGGCATACTGTGGCTCCAAACTGTAGTGACGCTCCAATTGTGCCTTATCTTACCCACTGATAAGACCTGCACAAGTCACTCTTATCTAGAAAGAAAGAAAACAGGAGACTGTAACCTAGCAAGCTACGGTTTATCCGTGACCTGGCAGTATTCACTGACTGAACTCCTCCACATCCACATCCTCCACAGTTTATCAGATGTGCATGGCCCAGTTTGGAATAAAGCTCACTCAAATAAACAATGTGCCCCAGGGAGCCACGTTAGAATCACCACGTTGAGTTTCTAAGAAAAATACTCTCAGTTTTATCTTGCTTTCCTCTCATGGCTGCCTGGATGTTGTTGTATTTTCTGGCACCGAACCCTCATAGCCGTCACTGGTCCTGAAATAATACAAAAGTCAGGTTTCTACATCTCATGAAGGAATGAGATTGCATAATTTTGGGCAACTTCAGTTCCATATAATGATACTTCTTTCAGACAAACAGCAGAGAGCAGACAGTGTTTGTTCTGAACATGCACCTCTTACATGAAGTATGGGGATACTCTCTTTGACACTTCTGCATGCACACACATGCACTTCAGCTGTGATCTGTTGCTTGATTCTCCCAAACCATTTGCACCCTTTTTTTTGTACAAAGACACAGCAGCTAAACTTTCTATCTGGATAGAAATCAGGGTTCCAAATAGTTTTTTTCTGAAGGGCCAGAGTTGTACCCACAATAATTTGGCATTTCTAGGGTTGTTTTTAAGACTGACGGTTCCATGAAGAACCGTTTTGAGCCAAAGAACCCTTTTTGAAAGCACAGGCGATAAATTTGTACGTTTATACGTGTCTTATTGAAAGTGGAAGAACACGTTAATAATGATTACTACAATTAAAATGTTCTTACCTTTGACTTTTCCCATACAACTGCGGCATGACTCAAAGATTCTTGACAACTTTGGAGATGTAATTACTAAACTGTTAAAGTAAATTATGGGATAACTGCAACCCTTTTTAGCTGTAGCCAACCACAAGCTGTGGCAATCAGATGTTATTGTTTCTTTCTGAACAAGACTTACCATTAACAACTGCAACAATTAGCAGGTCCAACTTTTCTGCATGACTGCTAAAGTTCAGGTAGTTTTTCCGTGCTGTTAGTTGGGGCTGCTTTGTTCAATCAAGCATTGAGGTTTGAGTGAGGTCATGTTATTGACGTCTGGCTGCACAGAATAACATTTTTGCCCTAACTGAAAAAGTTATCTGAAAAATAAGAGTAACTCACTGGCAGTGGGTTTTTAGGAGAATGCCATGATTGAGTTTATACACTGGAGAAGGAAAAATAAGACATCAGGGAATCTTTCCAAGCAGGCTGCAATTTCAAGGAGGAGTAGAAAGAAAAGTATGCTGAAAGAGAAGGAAAATAAATGCCATAGCTGTGATATGATGTGATGATACCCTTTCTCCGCCTCAAATCCTCCCCAAAAACCTTTGATCTCCTCTCTAAGTTCTGACATTTGAGGCAGTGATTAAACGGAAAGAGCAGCAAATTAATTTTAAAAAGGATACAGTATTTAAGTTGGCAGCAGCTCTGATGCTACTGTAACATACACTAAGATAAGTACATGTTTCTCTATTAACAGATGACATGACATAGATACCAATAAATAAATCAAAATATATAAATTTTGAAATGAATAAGATATGTATGTATATATACATATATATATATACATACATATACATATACATATATATATACATATACATACATACATATACATACATACATATATATATACATACATATACATATACATACACATACATACATATATATATACATACATACATATATACATACATACATACATACATACATATATATATATATATATATATATATATATATATATATATATATATATATATATATATATATATATATATATATATATATATATATATATACTACCGTTCAAATGTTTTGGGTCAGTTAGAAATGTCCTTATTTTTCAAAGAAAAAGATTATACATATATACATTGTTAATGTGGTAAATGACTATTCTAGGTGGAAACATCTGTTTTTTAATGAAATATCTACATAGGTGTACAGAGGCCCATTTCCAGCAACTATCACTCCAGTGCTCGAGTGGTGCATTGTGTTTGCTAATCGTAGAAGACTAATTCTGCAAAAAAAAACCTTGTGCAATGATGTTAGCACAGCTGAAAACAGTTCTGCTGGGGAGAGAAGCTATAAAACTGGCCTTCCTTTGGCCTAGTTAAGTATCTGGAGCATCACAGTTGTGGGTTCGATTATAATCTCAAAATGGCCAGAAAAAGAGAACTTTCATGTGAAACTTTCCCATCTAGTCTTGTTCTTAGAAATGAAGGCTATTCCATGCAAGAACTTGCAAAGAAACTGACAATGTCTGGGTGACCCCAAACATTTGAACGATAGGCTGTGTATATATATAAATAAATGGTGCTCGGACAGAATGTTCTTTCTCTGCAAAACTGTAAGTCATTTGCTGCACCATTCAAGGCCCTATAGGGTATAAGTTCCCTCAAGCATTCAAGACAACCAACAGCGTAATGAATGTTCAAACATTTTATTGACAACTTTTTTTTACTATCCTCGTCTTCAAATAAAAAAATGTGATTGTGACATTAACTAAAGTAATAACAGGACACGTGGGGAATATATATATATATATATATAGTTTTTTTTTGTGCCTTTGGTTTAGGATTACGGACAAAGACATGCTTTCTACTGACTCCTTGAGAAGTAAAGAAAAAAAAGAGAAGACAAAACAGCTGTCTCTAGAAGAGAAATGGTCAACAGATAGAGTCGTTGCCTCTTCCCCCCCAAGGCCGTCTTACTTGATAGCAAAAGATGATAAACTGCCATGCAGACTCTTGTCTGCAACTAGTTTCTTCTTTATCTCCCCTCATTCCTCCGTCCTCTCCATCATCCCCTCCCTCCTTTTCAAATACTGAGTTGTTGACGCTTTACCAGGGTGTTTGTTTTGGAAAGCTTGGATTCAGGTGAAATGGACTTAAATCACAGTAACATAGTAATCTTTTCCGTTTCTGTATATTTCATCCAGAATTACAGGCACTAGTTAGGCAAGCATTGCCGTCAGTCTACGTAATGACAACATAAAAAGTTTGCTATTTATATAGCGTCTATGGTCAGAGAAGCAGCTCATGCCTATCGGAAAGCGTCTTTCCAAGTTTAGAACGCCACAAAGTCAATTATCCACAGATGCGTGGCCACGTGCAACACGGCAAACATACTGCCAAACAAAGTTGACACGGTATGGTTTTATGAAACCGGAGAGAAAACAGCAGTGTTTATGGTGAATCATTGAAAGGGCCTTTGTCAAGCTTTTCACTGTTTCAGAGGGACAGAAAAATGTTTGATACATCATCTCAGAAACTTTGTATTTGATTTGGTCTTTGCTGCTGTGTGCTTTTTTGTTTCATATGCTATAAAGTGTGTCAAAAACATAGAGAGAATGGTTCACTGTGACCACACTACAACCGCAGTACAACATGTATTGTAACATAGCATTCTGTAGGATCATTAGAAACAATGGTGTTGACATGCTTCAAACTATCTATTCCACAGATTATTCCAAGAAGAATCTGACACTCCTTTAACCAGAAAAGTGTGGCTAGACGCCACTATGTCAACTTAGGGCATAGCGGAAAACTCCCTCTGAAGTCTGATGTCACGGCTACAGCCCTATTGTTTGAGAACCCTTGTGACAAAAGACTGACTTTGATCACTGGCTATGCATAGTTAAACCTTTGATAGTAATCTCATTTTTTGAAACTCAATAAAAAGCCTCACAGTGCATCAATAGCTGACCTTTGCTGGTTTAGAAAATGTATACTATATGTATACAATATGGATTGTTTAAAAAAAATTATGTTGCATCTGTTTCTCATCTCTTGGCGGAGCTGCTGGATGCTCCTAAACTGAAACGTGCCTATACTACTGTTGTATCCTGTTTACAATTTGTCATCATTTTCTATATATTTCTCTGAATGATTATGCAGGTAATTAACAGATTATATGTTCTCTTGTTATAGGATGAGCCTGGAGAGAGAAAGAGTCTGCACCATGAAGGTCTTTCTCGCTCCACTGATGCCCTTTCTGCTCTTCCTCATCCTTCCTGATGGCACCCGGTCCAGTGACTGCCCAGAGGACTGCTCCTGTTCCACGCCAGACTCCATCTTATGTTTCCAGAGACGCTCCTCAACTATTCCCATGGGAGTGCCCCCATCCACAAAAAGTCTCTATCTCTTTGCAAATGGCATTGAGGGCTTGACAACGGAGGACTTTGATAGCCTGGAAAACCTGGAGATGCTGGACCTCAGTCAAAACAAATTGACTGAACTTGCAGATAGGGTGTTTGAACCTTTGACCTCTTTGAGAAACCTGGACTTGTCATCCAACCAGATCACCCACATTTCAGAGCAGTGTTTCCAGGGTATGGCACTGCTTGAGCGCCTTTATTTGTACAGCAATCATATCGAGACCATCCACCCTGCTGCCTTTAATGGCTTGGAGCACCTGCTGGAACTCAAACTGCAGGGCAATCAGCTGACATCCCTGCCTGCTCTCTCAATGCCACGACTACTGTTGCTGGACCTTCGTTTCAATGTCTTACCCAGCTTGGGTCCTTCAGATCTCCAGACCCCAAACCTTGAGTCACTTAAATTGGGTGGTGTGGGACTCATTAGCCTGAATAAGGAGCTCATATCTAGTCTAAAGAACCTTCACGAGCTGGACATCTCAGGAAACCTCCTTGAGTCCTTCCCCTCAGCACTAAAGGAGACCCATGGTCTGATTCACCTCAGTCTGGCTGGGAACCCAATGGGCCCTCTTAAGGTAGAGGACCTGGAGAACCTTGGAGAGCTGCAGGAGTTGGACATTAGCAGCTTAAGTTTGCAGGGCCTTCCCGAAGAGTTCACTCAACTCTTACCCCACCTCAGAAAGCTAATCGTTGCAGAGAACCCCTTCAATTGTCTCTGTACCTTAGCATGGTTCCCAAGATGGCTAAGAGCCCAGAGCATCACCTTGGAGAGAACAGAGGAGACACGCTGCCATTTTCCACTCATCAATGCCGGAAAGGTATTGGAAAGGCTGGAGCACAGGGATTTTGGCTGTCCTACTACAACTACAGTCACAACTAGTACTGTCAAAACTACCACTAGCCTGCCTGTTCCTGTCACTACCTTCCATAGTACTACTAGAGCTATTCTAGTCCCCAGGGCCAGTGACAAACCCACAATCAAAGAGGACTCTCCTCTGCCCCCTGTCCCTGCATCCCCCAGTAGCAGCAGTATGGACCAAGGCGAGGAACAGCATTTCTGTCCCCCTCATACCTGTCTGAATGGGGGTACTTGTCGGTTGGACCAGCACGGTCAGGTAGACTGTACCTGTCCACATGGCACCTCCGGCATGTATTGTGAAGTCCAAAACCATCACCCGCCTTCACCACCTGAAGCTGACATCCCCATGGCAACAGTCAGTGTTGATGCGCCAGACATCAGCTCACATCAAGCGACCACAACTTCAATTCTGGTGGACCTCCACCGCTACATTGAAATGCGGCCTTACATCCGTGGAATCCGCCTCACCTATCGTAATCTCTCTGGGCCAGACCGCAGGCCGATTCAACTCAGCCTGCCAGCAACCTTCCCAGAGTATATACTCAGAGGCCTGCAGCCCAACTCCACCTACACAGTGTGTGCCAGTCCACTAGGTGCCCCTAGTGGCACAGACCGTGTCTGCACCGAAGCCCATACGGTCGCTGAAAGTGTCAGCAACCGTCGTCAACAGATTGACGACCAGAGACTGACAACTATGCTGGTGCCTGCAATTGCCATCTTGCTACTGCTGGTACTAATAGCAATAGCAGTGGGAGTGGTATGCTATCTTCGCAGAAAAAGGGCCAAGGGCCACCTGGACCTAGACTGTGAGCCTTCCCAGCTAGAGTTGGATGGAGTGAAGTCTGGTGTGGACAATGGGGCACTTCCTCAGAAACTGCCCCAACTTATGATCCCTGAACCTGCCGTTCAGAATGGCAATCTGGAATATGAGGAGTTGCTTCTACAGGATCACTGCACATCAAATAACAATATGACTTCACACAAGCCCTCCTATTTTTGACACCTGACTTTGACTCATCAGACCTAAAGGAGGATTTGAATTCTTCAGCTCGGTTTTCCCCACGGGTGAAATACAGAGCCGCAAATGGAGTTGTGAAAGTGGAGGACACAGTATCAACCAGCCAAACAGCAAAGGAGAAACTGGACATACATTTAACTCAATGCCCTCCGGTTGTCTTAAGTAGACTTTAAACATGGTGAAAAACATTGGTTTGGACTTTAAAAAGCATTGAAAGTGCCTCGACTAAATTTCCATCCATTCTGCTTTAAAAATATTTCCTCACTCACATTGTTGTAATGGCAACCACTCAGCTCCCATGCTGTGATGCTGGGACTGATGGTGTGTTGTGATTGGCTGAAACCTAGGGTTAAGGGACATGGCGACCTCAGGCCCTCCTTTATCTGTTCACAAAGGAGAGTGCACTGAAATGGGGTTAAGCTGCCCTTTCCCCATCACGACAGCCCAACTAAACACTATATCAGCAATGGTTTTTGCTGCATGTTGTAACGCCTCAGTACTACCCCAAAGGGATCCGTGCTCGCTGTGAATGACCTTAAAGACACCAAATGAAGTTATACAGAGAACTTATGCTTGTATTCTTTATTTGGCTTTAAAACTTTTTGTTTTTGTATATATGTTTTTTATACCTGTCTCTTTATGTTAAATGTGATTGTGCAACATTACGACTGTTACCAGCCTCTCTCTCTCTCCACCCCCCTTCCCTCCCGCCCCCCGCCATCCCTACACACACTTCTTGTGACTAACAGACAAAACAGCAGATTAAAATCTTTGAAGATTAAAACTCGTTTGGTACCAGCAAAGTCAATCAAAGGGCTTTACCCCTAGAATGTCAGACAGTCTAAGTAGATGTGAGTCTGGACAGACTCAAGACTAAATCCCCTTCTTGTTTCTGAAGCCCTCCGTCTGCTTTGCTACCACAAAGGGAGAAAGAAGGTAAGCGGGATTACAAAAGGTACAGAGGGAAGCAGTTGAATGAACCCCCTTCTGTTTCAGTGCTGCACTAAATTTCATACAGTTTGTAGCTTGCTTCAATTACAGTAAGCACTCAAATGACAACACAGAAAAAGAACTTTAGAGATTTTATTTATTATTTATATTTACCGCAAGGGAAACTCAGTTGTATCCCGAAACTACAATTGGCCCACAATAAATATGCAAACAAAATAGTTGTTGTGCTATGCACCTAACAATATATGTCCATGAGAGGAACAGCCCTCTTTATACTGTTATGTAGAGGACAATGAGACCTGCAGAGTGGGAGATCTACAGAAGTTTATTGTGCTGAGATCCAAATCTGTGACTATAGGGCAAAGAAGGACTCAAAGTAACCGTGTTTGTGTGCGTGCGTGCGTGTGTGTATCTGTCAACTTTAGTAATAATGCAAGTACGTGTTCCGTCTTGTGCAAAAGCACTGCAGACATCAAGTTACAATCAGTTACCCTCGCTATCTGCCCGCATATCACGGAGTGCTTTAAGCCCTGAACAGCGCTACCGATAGGCAAACGCACCAAAGACACATCTGTGAATGTCAGTAAAGTTACCTACAGTATTCCCAGAGCACAATTAACAGTTCCCTGCTAACATGACTTTATAACCCACACAAACAAATGCAACTGGAATAATTGTTTGTCAAATAGAAAACATTGAAGATAACCAAAATTATTTTCGATGCAATTGTTAATTTTTCCCTGTTTATTTTGGGAAGCTCTTTGTTGTCATTTATTTGTTTTTTAATATTGTGAACTGATTTGTACAAGTGGAAAGAGTGATATTATCATTAAATGAATATCCAAAAATAAAATGGCTCAAGTTTTTGGAGTTTCCACCTTTTGCTTGTGAGAGGATTGGCCAGATTGACAGGCAACGGGGAGGGATTATGTTTGTCATTAACTTCCCTTTCCTTTTAAGCCATCACTCAACGCTGCAACGGGAGAGATCACAGGAGGGGGAGTCCAAGAAAGAAAAAAGAAAGGAACAAAGGCACAAGTGTAGGTGTAATTATCCTGGATATCAGCAACACATAAGTTAGTTTGTGTGTGTCTGTGTGTACATGCGCTTGTGTATTTGTGCTTAATACATTTCAATAGTAGTCACAGTTAATTTAGTAAAATATGTTCCCATTTAGTAGAGTACAATAGACCACAAAGGGTATGTTTTAGGGTACAGCCACCTTGTGATTGACAGTTTGATACCACTAGAACTTGTCCTTGTTTTCGTCTTCAAACTTTAACCCTCACTACTGATTGCAAAAAATCCTGATGGCTACGGCCAAAGTGTTGAATTTAAAGCTTCAAGACGGCAGCCCAGAAAATAATGGACGACATCACAGTGACCGCGTCCACACCATCATAATTTAGCATGTAAGCATTTTGATATGCTCTAATTAGCAATAAACATGATGATCAGTTCTTCAGTTATTTGGTCATAAACTAAAGAGCCATACCGCTAACATGGGTAAATATTGTTAGAATCATCAATTTCCAAGGTGATATGATTAATAATTAAAGTGTTCTATAAAAGTGAACCACCCAAATGTATTTACAAGACTGTTTAATGTGTGTTTCAGTGGACAAAAAGTCTTGGAATTCTACCATACCAGCAGTGAGCTGGAGGCAAAATGGAAATAAAGATTATGATTGAAAACACTCTCCTTAAGGTTGTAATTGTATTTAAACATTGTAAATGACTCACTGGTCTAAGCCTAATGAGTGAGCATTGTTTGCAAACCCACACAATAAACAGGCTGACCACCCATGAGTTTCATTGGAAGGATGCTGGAAGGGGATTGATGCAGTACACGTACACGCACGTACACGCACACACACACACACACACACACACACGCACACACACACACACACACACACACACACACACACACACACACACACACACCTACAAACAAACAAACAAACAAACAAACAAACATATGCATGCATGCATGCACTGGCCCATAGCTGGGAGCTGTTGTGCAAGGTCCCATGCTAACAACACAAAACCATAAAACAGCAGCAGTCCTGTCACGGGGGCCCTATTATATCAGTTTGCTCAGAGAGAGCAAACTTCCTAGAGACATAACAGGAGAAACCCCCTGGGGCTTAATACGTTTAAACTTCTTTGTCCTTCCTCCACTGCTTTAAAGGAGCATTTGGAGGAGCTATTTGGCAAAAATGGAATATAATATTATAAAGTATGTTTTCTTTAGTGTATAATTTTATGAAAATAAGATTTATTGCGATTTTGTTACTTTAGATTAAGCCGTTTATATACACGGACCAAGTGCTCTTCACAGAGCTGCCCCGGAAGTTTCTATGGTTGCTCAGGCCGGACAAACCAAACGCTGGCTCTAAAAGTGCCTGGAGACATTTCAGTTGGTTACACTCTGCAACCTTAGTGCTACATGTCGCCACATCCTACATACTAGACCTTTAACCGCAATGCATCATAAATAAATAATAATAATCTAAATAAGTTGCAAAAGAATATAGCCTCTCATCTAATTAAAATGCAGTCAGTCAGTTGACCTGTAGTGTATGTACTATATATGTATATACTGGATACACTGGGTGGACTCCTTGTTAAACAACTGACAGGATGAATAGATGATGTCAGATAATAATATTATCTGCAGTTAAAAAAAAAGGAATGCATGTGTCTGTCTCTCTCTCTGGACAGGCATCTGCAAATGGTCATGTATGCAAAGAGAACTGTGTGTGTGTGTGTGTGTGTGTGTGTGTGTGTGTGTGTGTGTGTGTGTGTGTGTGTGTGTGTGTGTGTGTGTGTGTGTGTGTGTGTGCGTGCGTGCGTGCGTTCGTTCGTGTGTGTGTTTCTCTCCTGCCCTTTCATAAAACAGTCTGTCTTTTCTTTCCCTGGCTTTAAGAGAAACCTGGTCCCTGGAAGAGGTCCAACTTTGACACTTACACTCAGCCTGTGCTGCTCAATGGCCCCTATTGTAGTTTCAAGGAAACCTTTTCACAATCATCAACCCTGAAAGAAATTCCACATGGAATTATTTCTGAGTAAATATTTGTTTAACAACCCTCCTATCTGTTTCCCTCTATTTTTAGTTTTGAGGACAATGTGCTAAAGCACCAGGTGATGTTGCCGCGAGTAGCATTTATATTTGCTCTGCATTTTCTTTTCTTTTTCTCTTTCGGCCTCTCTGTTTTCCATCTTCCAGATAGCCCTCCGGCCCATACAGCGCAGCTGACCCCCTAGTAACCTCAAACCATCTCTCAAACCATCTCTCCAACCTCAGCCAAGAGTATTCCAAGAGTCAGCCTTTGGGAGCATAATAGTAACTCTTTAAAAATCACAAGTTGAAGCATTGAACTGGTCATAAACTAAAGAAAAAATTTCAAGCTTTTATTCTAGCGCTGCATTCAGTCTGTGTGATCAGTTTCTGTGTTGCCACGTGCTAATCAACCAGCGCCAAGGAGTTTAAAAAGAGGGAATTGAAGCAGCAGAGAGTAAAAGAGCAGAGACGGAAAAGAAGAGCTGAGTAGAGAAAACACACCACCACTTTGTTTTTGGAACCTGGTTCTCTGGTTACAGGTTTTTGCCCTCTGCTTGTTTCCAGCTCTCGCTCCAACTCTCCTGCCCCACATCCCACCATATCTTTCTGAAGTAGTAATAACAGTCCTGTCATGACATACAGCTGCCAGTCCGTGCCAGCAGATGGCCCAGACTGCTGCTCTCACAAAAAGCAGCGTGGAGAAAGATGAGAAGTGAGAGAGTGAGAAACTAAAACAGGAAAAGTAAAAGGAAGAATTTGAATTTCGGTTTGTTCTTGGCCACATGCACCAGCAGGCACACATGCAATTCATTTCAACTGCTGTTAAACAGATTATTAGATATAAAAACAAACTGCAGTGTGATTTCCCTAGTGAAAATATTTCTTCCCATCGTCTCCGCCCACAGCACAATACAGACTGGCCATTTCATTATCATTTCATACTGGAATCGGACAACGTAAGCCATGTGCGTGTGCAAGTAATGCTTAATCGAAGAGAATCAGGGTCATACATCTGTGTAAATGTGGCTTTACTCTGGGCAGGCCTGTAGCCTGAGCTCAATACAGTAAGCAACTGTCTTGAGGCGTGTCCATTCATGCATCATCTACGCATCTATGTGCATTTGGTTGCGTTCCTCAGGCTGCCTCCAAGAACGAGGACATCAGTTCAGTGTTTAACGCCGTCCAGCTGCAGAGAAACCCGATCCCAACTCAAGATATGAAAACGTTATCCAATAGGCTGTTCTGTCTTCTCATATTGCAGTCTCACTGGTCTGTGGTTGTGAATATTTCCATTATGTCAATAACTACATTAAACAATCATGTCATAGATTATCGCTGTAGCTGTAAAGTTTTTTTTTTACACATTGGTTGGCTTATCTTCAAATAATCGATATCATTGAAAAAATAAGTGAAAATTCTTTCCATGCAACTTTCCACAACGGGATGTCTTCACATGACTTTTTGTTTTGTTTGGTTCACCCAAAAGTCCAACACTGAAAGATATTTAGTTTTCTATGTATAAAAGCAGCAAATCGCTGGACTTTAATCGTCATTATTTTTGCATGAAATAATATAAATATACGACAAAAAAAATTTGAATCGTAAATTTTGAATCGAAGTGCTAATCAAAAGAAAGCACAAATATATGTTGTCTTGATGTGACACATTCATCCTTGAATCCAGTCATCAAGCTGAAATGATATAGATAATAATGATAATCATTCGGACGATTAGAAATCCAAAAAGCCACTGGAGCTGGGGAATGTCAATGCGTAGATTATTTAACATATGTGGAAAATCTTGTTAATATGAAACTTTGAGACAAAAACAATTGTAGAAGAGAACCTTTAATGTAAAATATGTGTGTCTTACCACTCACTGATCCCTTCACACAGAGTTTACTGAACCTGCTGTAAATTACATTCAGTATTTTAACTCTGGGACCCCAAAGAAATGATTCAGTGACACAAACAGACTTTGGCTGGTATTACTCTAAGAAAGCTTCAAGAGCACAAGGTGTTGAAAGACTCAAAGCAAAAATATGAACATCAATGGGGAAACCAGAAAAGGAGCGTGATTATCCGACCAGGGCTGTAAGATAAGAAGGAGAGGATGGAAAGAATTAGACAAAATTAAAGAGGTGGAGCGATGATGAAATGTGAGGGGAGAGGAAGGTTGGAGGGAGTCCAAGCAGTGACACATGCCGCAAAATGCTTATCCGTCTTTGGAAATAGGTTGTGGAGGTGGTGAGAGTGTGCGTGTGTATGCACATGTGTGTGTGCGTGTGTGTGTGTGTGTGTGTGTGTGTGTGTGTGCATGCGTGTCTAACAGACATCAGTGGATTTTAAGAGCACCTAAACGGAACATGCTGTCACCACTGGAAAGCAACTCAAGTGTGCAACTCATGTCAAAGGAATGAAGGGACAAAGGGGGGAGCAACTTTATTTATTCATAAAACTATCATCAAATTAATATTAGTATTAACAAAGAGGAGAGGAGGCGGTGGACAGAGAGGAGGTTGTTGAGGGAAAGAAGGGTGCAGGAGGGGGTCAAGTATGAGTATATCTGGGTTAAAAACTGTTCCATAACCAAACATGCTACAAGAGTCTGTCAAATCCAAATAAGCTCCCTAAGACTGGCAGATGAAGCCCGTAGCTCAAACGTATCGTTTTCGAACTAATCAAATCCAGTTACGCTAGAGTCAGCACATGTAAGGATAGCTTATAGTGCTCTCAAATTTTACTGGTATCAGGACAAAGTTTCTTGGCTTGTCGTTTTACGGAATAAAACTATCTCTAAACATTTGGATTTGACAATCCATCGAGGAGAAGAATTCAACTTCTAAATTAAATTCCTTTGAGGTCAACAAGTCTCTCAGGGATGAGTGCAGAGAGGTCAGGATGTCAGCTTGCCTCTCATGGCCTTTGTTAGAAAACAGCTGTGATTGGAAGTGATAAGCAGCTGTTTATGGCACGAGCAGTAAAAAATCACCAAAGGCAAAGCAAGGGGCCCAATTCTGCAACAGAGTGGTGAATTCCAGTGATCGTCACCAACAGTTACGGTTGCCCTGCACTGGAGTCTGACAGGCCTCAGGTTTCAGACAATACTTTCTTGTTTGTCGGGGGGCCCGAAACCTCAACCCTTCAAACCAAAACCATCTCCAGACAAAACAAATAGGGACAAGACAAAGAGACACACAAGACAAGTGACAGTGACTATCTAGGTTGCCTTTAAAAAAAAACATTTGTTAGTTATTTCTATGCATTTTTTAGCACATGCGCAGACACATCATCACACATGCTGGACTGGACATGTGATGTATAACTTGATTACAACCTTCAGTGACTTGACACATTGACACATTAAAATAACCATCACTAAAAAAAGGTTAAGAGCCACTGCACTATAGTATTCATCTCACCAAGAACATATTGTATACAAACACTTACACTTATAAGTTGTTTGTTTGTAATACGTAGTACGTAATTATATTATTATTTTAATACGAACACTACAAGGCATCTGCAGCACAAACTGATCTTGAATTGATAATGTGAGTTATTTGACGCAAACAGAGGCTACATTACGACCTGAACTTCAACCACTAAAATAAGAAAAAACAATCTCTCACACACTTTCTACACATTTTCTTTCAACAGGAAACAAACGATCTAGACGTAGTGGCTTGTTTGACTTGGGAACCATCGTTTACTATTTCTTCTCCCTTCAGTCTCTTCATTCCTCCGATTTTGTATTTTCCCAGAGAGAAACTTTTAAGAATCACAAACCTGTAATGCTAACCAAACAGCAGAAGCGTAACGTCCATAACTTAAGAGCAGCACACTGACGGGGAGAAAGCCAGTCGAGGCCTCGGGGCCAAGCATCCAGTCCTCTAATACATCCCCCTTAAGACGGCAGCAGACATTCATCAAACACTGCTGTGTACACATCCTGCGCCAACTTTCAAACTCTACTTGCATCATGGCTGCACTGCGTATACACATCTGCAGATTCCATGTTGTTTGTGGCTTGAGCCCCTGTGTAATCTCAAACTAAGCTGAGCTATGCCATAACCTGGGTGGGCATATTACGGGTACGGCCAAGTGAGGAAGAAAAAAAAAAAACATTCCACTCAAATGAATAGCTCTCCCAACACCAATTCAAATAGCTCTACTTCACATTTTGGAAATAAAGTAACACCATCTTTAGATAATTAAAGAAGTTTAAAAGTTGGCACTCAGATGAGGAATACTGCATATTATTCATTACGAATTTAAACTATTTCTACACCATCTGAGCGCTGTGTGTGTGTGTGTGTGTGTGTGTGTGTGTGTGTGTGTGTGTGTGTTTATATAGATGTGTGGTGGGTGGCGACAGGCACGGATTATGTGCCCGTAATCCTTTTCATCACAGTAGGTGCTCATGCTGTCTCTGTGGTCGACAGCATGATTTACATATATACATCTCTCACAGGACGGAGCACCTCCCCACGCCTCTGAGTGGAACAGATTCCTACATGTGTGTATTGTATGCATTGTTTTCATGGGCAAACATGGGATAATATCACAAGGTAGTAAACCAGTTAAAAGATGTGTTAAACGAGACAAACTAAAACTGTGTGTGTGTGCACAAAGGTTGACATCAGTCATGCTAATTCCACATCCAGCCCAGACATAAGTGTTCACTGGCAGATTATAATGATAGCTAGCTATAACATCCTGCTGCCACAGGGCTGGGGCCACCTGACCTCCGACCCCTGCATGTGAACTACAGGAACGGGCTCATCAGTGTCTGGCCAACAAACACCTGTTTGTTTCTAACGGCTAATAACACTAAGAGGGAGGGAGCGAGTCATTACACCCAAACACCCAAAATGTTGATCTGCTAATCCTGTCCGGAGGGAGGGTCTGGAAAGTCACAAGTGTCTGGGTGCTGATTAGTAGTGAGCTGGAGAATGAGTAGCAGAACAGGATAAGGCAGATTTTTACAGACTGCTGTCTTGTAATTAGGAAGCTTGTTCACATATCCTGTGCTGTCGGGGATAAATGGTGACAAAGACACACAGAACTATGTCTCCTTTACGGATGTAAAGTCTACAGAGGTCCACTTTGACAGGTCAGCTTGTGCAAACTCAAACATGCTTGAAATGAACCGTATTTAGTAGCAAGGTAGAGGCAATGACCGAGAAAAAAATGAATGAATAAGAACCTAGAAAACAATTAGTTTCTTTTCTCAAACGTAATTATTTTCACAACATGGACAATGGACCACAATACAATAACTATTGGATTTTGTTGTGTGTGAATCAATATTGTCCTCCTCGGTTAAAAACAGCTCAATTAAATGTGTGTGTGTCTTGCCCACAAAGCTCAAAAAGATTTTTTTGAAGTGCAACAGTTTGCAGCTGCATTGACAATCAAGGATAACAAAAAAAGGAATTGGACAAAAAAGTGGTCACTGGAAAGGATTAGCTATCTGACGCAAGTCTACGCATGTTGATTTTTATGCTGGACTGATCAAGTCAATGGTATGTTTTGGATAATGATGGGCAGTAATTTAAAGTATACTCAATTTGTATTTCATGAGCTAAAACATGCTAAACCACCAGTACGGTCCTTTAAGTATGGCCTCAGCATGTGGACCTGCAGCCACAGCCGACCTCCATCTGGTCCAGTTGCAGAGACGAACGCAAACAGCCACTTACAGCCCACAACTCTCCGAAGCCTGGCCTGGGTCGAAGAGGGCTTTTTTGTGTGTGTGTGTGTGTGTGTGTGACGGGAGGGGCGGGGGGTGGGAGGAGGGTGCTGGGCTGGGTGGTGCTATGGTCACAACAACAGAGTAAAAAAACTAGCGACCGCACACGGCAAACATAAACAGGGACACCCGCTGGGCAGGCTGACGCCGCGTGCCTGTGTGGGTGCCTGCCAGCCCAGGCTGTGGCCTGGGTGCGTGTGCATGGACGCTGAGCACTCCAGTGGGCACCTTGAGTCGATGGGTTCATCCCTGTGGAAAGTCTGCATCAGCCCGCATGGAGCCCATTGTGGCTAAGAGAAGGTAGCGATTCACCAGACCCCCACACACACACACTAATGTAGCCATCACTTCCCAAGTGACCACAAGCTAAATGTATCCTCCATGCACAGCAGAAAATAGCATAACTGTGGGGATGGAGAGAGCCGAAGGAGAGGAGTGGGGGGAGGCTGATATGGATACATAAAAGTAGAGGGTTGAAACGGAGGACTCAGAAGTGATGAATGGACAAAATTGGAAGTGAGTTGTTATGTGACCAAAGGGAAACAACTAAACAAAAGGAATACATATTGAATGCAAGATAAGGACAAAGACTTGAAGACACTGAAGAAGAGTTTGGAAAGATGAATGGAGCGCTCCTGAAAAAGAAGACATGACAGCAGACAGAGGAAAAGAACGGGGGCTAAGGGGGTCCCCCAAGTTCAACCACCACATATTTTCCCTTGAAAAAGTATATAATTTACACAAACCCACTGAAGGTCATGAGTAGAGCATGCAGTGCCAACTCCATCCCAGCAGCCAACACAATTTTTCTTCCCCTTTCCTTTTCTGTCTGTTTTTTTTTTCTTTTTCGTTCTGTCCCCGTCATTGATGGTCGTTCTCTCTTTCTGTCTCTATAAGCATCCTTTCCATTTCATTTTAGTGGATCTACTCTAATCACTGTGGGTTTTAGGTTGAGAGATGCTCGCATGTGTTTTTGTGTTATTCAAAGACTGTCTGTCTTTAAGCAATCTTTGGGTTTTCAGCGTTTGGCAAGAAGTGGTGATCCACTCCAGTTTCAATGTTTTGCGTCCATCTATACTACGGTCAAAACAGAGAGAGAGCAAGGGAAAAAAAATGTATAAAAAGTGCAGAAAACACACGCACAAAAAGTCAAATCGGCAGAATTTGCCACATTGTTTTGCCTGCTAATGTTATCCGACTAAGACAGATACTGTTTAATAAAAACATTGTGACGTGACCTCTTCCTCTGACCGACATTGAGCAGAGCGGCAGAGTGACATTTCTGCCGGCCATTAGGTCGGACCAGGTCAATAGGTTCAAAGTGTGAAGACATGAGTCAACAAAAGACTTGTCTTGAAGTTCAGAAGACACAAACGACTGAATTTGCTACATGTGTTTATAGGTGTGCGTTAGCTTGCAAGGGCAGTTAGCGTGTAGCTGACCGTGGAAATGGCGCGCGGTCTGCCAGCTCACAGCTGTGAGTCCCTACAGCTCCACAGCAGCAGTGGACCGTGGATGTGGGCCAGGATGTGCGGGGAACAGTTAAGAATAATACAGGCCACCTCACCAATGCACGTGTGTGTGAATTTCTATCGCCATTTGTCCATCAAGCCCGTGTTGTTGTTTTTTCAGTTGAGTGCTGATGAAAGCTCTGCTCCTTTAGAACACCACCCAGGCAGGTCAGACTGAAAGACCCAGCAGATCCCAAAGCTTTGTCCCTCTGGCCTGTGAGGAACAAGTGGTCCCGAAAATATTTTTCCGTAACGGGGCCTCCCTCTTTCTCCAGGCTGGTCTTTTGGTCAAACGTGTTTGTTCAAGGTGCTTTGTAAAAGAGTTGCTCTTTCACTCTCACTCCAAGACCTAATCCACACAGCTGGCTGATAAAGAAACCCAGTGGAAAGGAAAAACAGCAGGTTACTGCAAACATGTAGGTCCCAAACTGAGCGGACACACCAGCTTTACAACGTCTGTTTTTCGGTGGCAAAACACTCCCTTATTTCTGGTTTGAAAGGGAAAATAGAAACTAAAGCTAATAGAGACAGGACATTGTGACTCCACTCAGAATGGATTGACTCATTTCAACTGAACAGACGAGCAACTGAATCAAAAATGAATAGAGGAATTCACACAGTTTGTTTTATAGTGTTGCTACTATCTTGTTAAAGTATCACCAACGTTGCGCCTGAACGCATGGCTAGATAAAGACACGGATGATTACGTCTATGTCACTCCACCTGTCCAATGCTGCTGAGCGATGATGAATACTGTTTGGCAATGGTCTACGTGTGCTGAAAAGGGTAAAGAAAAGGCATACCCGTCCAGACATGTGCGTGGATATGACAGCATGGCATGGACTATGAGGATATGCGTGTGTGTGTGTGTGTGTGTGTGTGTGTGTGAGAAGCCCCTTCAACTCACAACTAGGCAGCTGTGTAAGAAACACCTGCGTCCCACTCAACACACACATACACCGTGCATTGGAAGAGTGCCCCCTTGTTGGAGTTAATGCAATTGGAAAAGCTCTCCCTGTGTCCACGAACACGCTCACGCACACACACACACACACACACACACACACACACACACACACACACACACACACACACACACAGCTACTGAATTGAAACGACAGATTAACTAAATTAGCTTAATGAGTCTTGTAGTGAACTAAAGATGACTTAATCTTAAAACAGTTTCTCTGGATCAACAATTGTGGTGAAGTCTGCTTTCCTCATCTTTTATGGCAAGAGGAAATTAAATATTAGACAAAAGACGACAAAGCCACAATAGAGGGCTTACACTCAACTCTTAAAGGACTCTACCTCCAACTTGTCCACAACTCTTCAGTCCCCTGCCACCGCAGCCTCGCACAAAGCCTTCAATACAATAGCTGACTGACTAATTGACCTTGCTGGAATAATGTTAGGTGGCTTCCAACTGAAGACATTCAGTTGATGTTAGAGCAGGAAAGTCCACACAGGTTTCCTAAATAGCACACAGACTATAGAGCAACTGGGGGGCCCCATGAGGGTCCTCCATCTTTTCTTCTCCTCTCCCACTCCAACTCACTTTGCACAATGGAGAAGTATTTTTTGCTGGCTACCATCACCTTCTCGACTTGCCCATCTTTTACATGGCATTTTTTAATCTGCTTAAGGCCACTTGCACAGGGAGACACACAACCTTAGGCAGAAAAACAGGGTGCAGGTGCAGAGCAGCTTTTGTTGTCATAACATTTCCACAGAGACAAGCGAAATCGGTCCTTTCTCTGCTAGTATACATCTATCTAACTATCTCTGCAGTCCACACACTACACAGCCACGTATGTGCACATACACACATGCACATAATCACATCTAGTACATATAAGTCAACCTGTGTGTCTCAACCTCTGGTGCATCAACACAACTAAAACACAGTCATTTGATCAGTTATGTAATGGTGAGCAGCAGCCTGCTTCAGCACTTTTCCCATTAAACTAAGCGTGGCAGATTACTCCTGCCTCAATGACACCGACATGTTTCCACAGTGTGGGCAGACAGACGGGCCACATGTGCAGTGACACCAGCAAGGAGCGCATGTGGCCCACCTGCCACTGACCAATCGCAGTGGCTGCACTTCTGTTTTTTTTTCGAGTTTCCTTTTCAGACAGTAGTTCTGCCAATGACGGGCGCAGGATCACTGGTTTCTATCATGGAAACATAATCATAAAAGAGAATACAATGAGCAGACAATCCACCTAGCATGCTGTGTCTATAAGACGATAGGAAAAGTCTGCTCACTCAAAGAAGGATTTGCTATGTGGCCAGATGTGGATGAGTGCTGTTACACAGATCATTCACAGATGTGAAAAGCCATTGGCTGAGATAATATAAGATTAGCTTTGGCATCACTATTGGCAGTAACACTTGTTTTGTTTTTGGCTGAATTTTAAATGAAACGATGGCTTTGGCGTTCAATAACCAAACATAATTGGCTGCTCAAATGGTTCTTGAGCAGGTGCATTTCACTTCATTGATTCACGCGCAATTCTGTACAGCAAGAGAAGAAGAATTGGACCGTTGAAAAGACCCTTTACATCTGTCCAACCAATCAAAACTTTGTATGAGTTACAGTAGGTGTAGATATTTCAAAAACTTCTCCCAAGAGAGGATAAGTTTAGATGTTTTTTTCACAATATGCAAATAACAAGTTAGGTCTCCAGGATGGAAAGAGCAGAGTACAGTTAACAAAAGTACTGATTGACGGGATGACATGAACAAAAAAAGAACAGATCAAAATCCAAAAAATACCGCCCCATCTGCCAAGCATGGGAAGGTGTCCTTTTACCTCTGACAGCCGTTGTCAGAGGAATGCAGAAACCTCTAGACTGCTCAGACGTGAGCCAATGCAGCAAAACTCATTGGACAATATGTCATCGTGCAGAAGAACACAAAAATGAATTCCAAATATGTTTGGGACGCTGTTTCCCCACAACGCCTTCAAATTGTTGCTGAAAGTCAGCCTTTATTCATTACAATCTGTTACTCAGTACAAAGCCTACAAAACATAAAATGTGTTTAATACTTATGGATTGCATTCAAGGCTTCCACCAAATCTGTGTTGAGGTGTTAGAACTCAGTTTCATCCTGGTTTCATCTTGGACTGTGTAGTTTTAGAGGATCCATCTGTATTTGAACATATGAATTATGCGGGCAGGAGCAACTCCTGCTTGTCTGTGTGCATCAATGAAGCAGTCTCTCCATCACTCCCTTTGTACCTTTATTATTCTTTGTAAGGCTATGAGGTGTGCAGTGACATGCTGCCAATCTGCAGCAGTCCCAGAGGCAGCGGTGGAGGCCAGGCTGCAGGGCGGGGGTTGGCGGGCTGCAGGGCAGAGGAAACCATCTACTAATGGGAAACACACTTCTCTCCATCGCTCAAATTGCTCTTTCTACCACAGCAGAGCGGTGGCAGTCATCCAGGAGGTGACTGGCGTCCAGAAGCGAGGCACGATTTAAAAACGGGAGCCCAGCCGCGCCACGGTTCCTGGTTCTCGTGAAAGGGACAATCATGAGTCTAATAAAACACATGCATGTGGTGAAAGAGAGTATAGACGGAAGAAGGGGGGAGGAGGGGGCATAAAGATGCATTAACAGAAAAAGAGGATGCCATAGTAGATCAACTGAACAAGTAAATGAAACAAATAGCAAAAAGATGAATGATAGAACACATGGGGCACTGAAGAATCCACCTTGTGGATTTTCCCATAAGCTATTCCTGGTTTGGATGACCTTATTGAAACTGCCATTGCAGCTCCTCCACAAATAGCATCTCATTATATTGATACTTAAGAGCAGTATGTGTAATAATTTCATAGTACTGCATCCATGTATTGTGAATAATGGACTGAGCTGTTTCCAGCTTTTTCTTTGGCCCTGCATCTACCAGCCAAACCCAGCCTTCTTCACGTCTCTATCAGACGCTCCGTTACAGATATCTACCCCATAGAAGCGGGGAGAAAAGTACTGAAATGGGCTTGAGCTGGCCAAAGTAGGCGTTTGGTAGGGCGAAGATCCCGAATGCGGTTGCCAATGCAATTTTTATAAAATAAAAAAAGGCATTTTTCCAGATGTTGGAAGATATGCTATATCTGCAGCTGCATGTGCAAGTGCACCGCCGCTGCTCCTTTGTGAAGGATGGAAAGTGAAGTCTGACACCGTCTGAAACTCGAATACTCAGACAGTCAGTTTTGCAATTACCTAAACAGTATTAAGTCGTGCTCGACTGCCACATAATGCAGAGCAGCTCCCCTTGACAAATCATCTCCAGTTTAGTCTGCATGACATTCTAATCCAAACCATAAGAGAAAATAAAGGTGAATGGAAGAAAAGATGGCAGCGGTAGTGAGGAAGGAGGTAGCTAAAAGTGGGAGGGGGAGATTTTTTTCCTATTTTTCCTTCTGTGGTGAGTTCACACAAAAGGGTCCTTCTGATCCCTGGAGTGCTGAGCACATACCTGCGGGATGAAATCAAAACCCTCTGTGAATTATATTAAATATCCCCTGCCAAACGCTCCACATACTTCCATGTGTTTTTACCAGTTCGGAGAGGCTCCATTAGGCTTTGCTCAAGAAAAAAAAAACTTAATTAGAATCCCAGAGACCAGCACCTTGAAAAACTCAGCGCACTCCATTTAGTCTGTGCAGGACGGACAGACAGAAACGTGAGGAACAGAGGAGTAAGGGACAAATGGTAACAAACAGGTCTAATAGGTGCCAGATATTGTATGAATAAAATAAAGAAAGGCTTCACTGAAGGATAGCGGCTGTATTTTTGGCAGGATAAAAGGGAATAGGAACAAAAAGTTACTTATTCCCAGTGGCATGAAAGAGAAACAGATGACTTGAGGTGTTGTGGAGTAAAAGACGGTTGCCACGTGAGCTTCAACAAAAAGGCCAATAAAACTCACAGAGGGACGATATCTATAAAAAAAAAAGACATAGAAGAGGAAGATTTCAGAGCTCCCTCCTCCTTTTTCGTCTTCTATTCCTGGTCAAACTCCCCCTCGATTGAATCACAAACTGAAACCCCAAATGACTAACAGATTCCAGACACCATGTTTCAGCTGTCAGAACGCAGAGTTTAGGTTCTTTGACAAAGCGTGTGCGGTCACATCTTTAGCCTCCCCCCTCCCTCCAAGGCCATCCTTCAGAAGGGGGTGCAGCGGCTGAACTATCAACCTGACCCCGAGGTTCACCTGAATATTGTCGTTTTGCCTTTACCGCCATCTTAAACATGACTTTCCAAGCCGGACCCAACAGTGCTCCGCTTCAGTTCGCTCCTATGAAGTGAACTTTTAGAAAGGAGCAAGGTCAAACGATTGTTGGAACGTTTTGGGGCATTTTCTTTTTTCTGGTTTGGTTCGCGGTGCTACAGCTGCACCTAATCCCCACAGGAAAGCCTTCATCTGGGACTGATTTCAGAGCGCCCGGGCCAGCATGAGAGAAAGGGGGGGACTGTTCTGTAAAAGGCTGATTCCCTTCTGGGACACAGGCTTCTTCTCAATCCATCTGATTAAAGGGAGTTTGGCTCAATTACACCCAATGACTGGGCCCTGCTCTCAGGCACGACCCTGCTAGGAAAACAAACAGGGATAGATTGCGGAGAGTCAATAAAGGGTGTGAGTACGTGCAACACACCTGGGGCACTCTCATGCATGTACCGTGAAAAAAAAAGACGTCCGTCTTCCTCGGCTAACAGCGCCGTCTGTCAGCAGTTCTTGCTTCAGAGGGCAAGTTCTTTGTGTAACCCGTGACTGGGTTGGGGAAACAGTTGGCTCTCCGAGGACGAGCTCATGTCCTCATCAATCGACAGCATGGATACTGGTGGGCATCGAGTTAAAGCGATCGGTTTTAATCAGTCTCACGTCAAAAAAAGAAAAGACAGCGGCTGTGATGAGAAGTAATAGAAGATGCATGTGTGTATATGCCTTCACGTCCACTTGTATGTGTGCATGTGCTTGAGGAGAGCATTGGTAGTGACTGAGGACAATTACAAGGGTTAGGGCCAGAACTTTCTCTGAGCTTCAAGTTTCGTCGAACCAATTAGAACCAACTGACCCTCGGAGAGCCCATCATGACACGATTACAAGCTGTTCGAGAGACGCACATCATCGAGACTTTGTTGCGTTAATGCTGAGTGTGGTGAATCTGTGTGTGTAGCTGTTAAAGCGGAGGGAGAATGGATAATTATCATGACGTCTACAGCAAGCTGGTTGCAATCGTGCCCGGTTGTAAAGTTCACTGATTGCAGCTGGCTTAGAGGCCCAATTAAACTCATTATTATAATTCGGGTTTATAAAGGGAAGAGCATGAGGGGGGAGAGCGGTACACAGAAATACACGTTGTTCTCCAATGTCCAGATCTGAATGGAAAACAGGCAAAGCACTAATAGCTACCTCGGCACAGTTAAAAACACCCCTCTCATGCCCATCACCCTCATCCCTTTTTAAGTCTTCATTTCAACCCAAACCAGAAAATAAACATCCCCCCTCCATTATTCTCCATCCAAATTATATTCCACCCACAACCCCATTTTACTGGCTCAAGCTCCCGGGCCTCCTCATGTTGTGACACTCCAAAGAAAACAGTCCTACTGAATGTTGTGGACGAGGACTGCTAACCTGATACAAGCCAGCCTGCTGCTTCGGTTACACACCATGTTTACCACGGCCCTTTTAATTAAAAACAGGCAAGAATAAAGAACAAATTCATCTTTTATGTGCATGTCAGGGCTAAAATGACAGGGAGGAAAGGCCCCATTTTGGATTTTTGACTCTGAGCTTCCTCAGCTGGCATGGTTCAATCTATCAAGTGCAGAGATAAATAGAGACAAGGTTGCCTTCTGATTATTGTGTAGTCTTTTAATAGCGGTAAAAGCTGCTTTGTGACATGTTCTCTGGCAATGCTGAACTAAAACTGAATGATCCACAGAAAACCCACCGTGATAACAAACCTGAAACAAACAATTATAACCCCAAGGCCAAAGGGAACTTGTGGGCAGCCCGATGCTGACAGCTGAATGAAACGTCCCTGCAAAGTGAGATACTGGAAACATAGTAGCTAGAATAAGAGAAATGAGGCTCAGACACCAGCATCTATTCACCAGATGCATGATCAAACTTTGATTTTAAAAAAAATACAGTAAGCAAAATCAACATGTTGACCTTGACCATTACCTAGAAACAAGCCAGCTATGATTGCACACTACGTCTTTGAGCTGTTTAGCTTCAAAAAGTCTCTGGCCAGCGCTGAGATGGATTTGACAAAATAAGAAGTAGTGATTATATTTTCCCCCCAATTTAACTCCTGAAGCCTTGTTTACTCTTGACAGTGTTCTGGATGTTTCCCACTGTGGAGATTAGCAGACAAGAATGAAACCTCGGCCTGCAACAGCAGCTTTGGTCAAAAGCCCAGACGGGACCTCGGTCAATGCTGCAGCTCAGCTGTCTTCACGTTGAGAGCCTTGTTGGAGGCAATAGATAAGCTCTGAATTACGTATTAAATACTTTTAAAACCAGCTTGATATAATTGGAACCACCCTAAAGTTGCTCCAGCAAAGTCTGATACAGCTTTTCTGCTTAAGAAAAAAGATTGCCACGGCCTCAAAACATATGAGACATACTGGTGTTGAACTGCCTGTTGGGAGAGAGTCACACTCGTTATCATTCTTGATAAAACCTCTGTCTACTTTTCTCTTTTAGGAGCTTTGCTTTGATTGGCTGAGCAGCATCGTGTTGGAGAATTGTCAAAGCAGTTTGCTGAGCTGGCAAATCGGTGCTGTAAAGACGAGGAAAACAGTGATGGTTAAAATAGACGTGCTTCGTTATAATTTTAAAAAGTTCCTCTAAAGGACAGCATCTAGTTACGGACCCTGGTTGGGGGGAGGGGTATTGTAGCAAAGAAGGGCAAGGTCTCATCTGCCATGTCACTGCCTACCTGTTTTATATCAGTGCTACTCTCCAGGCATCTGGAGAGGACGTGACCTTGGGGAGCGATCGCTCTCTGACGCACCATACCAGCATACGACAGCATTATTGAAGGGATTTAATACAAGACACACTGCAGATGGGTCGGCACACACCCCAGCAATTATGTTCAATGAAAAATAACCACAGTATATTGAATAACTAGTATCAAATTACAGGAAACTAAAAAGGGGTTTTCTTAAACTCAAAGCTAATATATCGAATAAATCTCATGTGGATGCTATCAAAACCAGACTGTGTCTGAGAAAGAAGAACACCGAACAGCTTTTTCTCTCATCATCAGACAAGCAGGACAGAAATCCTCACATAGCTGGTACACTCTTTCAGAGTTGCACTATAATCACAACCACAAAACAGCAACAGCCAACACTAAATTCGACACCAGGACCTTGCATAAAATCAACTAATTAACACTACCGTCTCTGACTTTAGCACACAGACATTGATGTTTTGTGGGTATTTTTCTCAACTTTTTAAGAGTATGAAGATATGTCTCAAAATAAGCATATTTGCTTGGTAATGGGAAGAAAATAATGTACCAGTACATAGCATCAGATATCCACCAGTTTCATGAAAAGTATGCTGGCACCCAACAATGCGATGAATTCCAAAGATGCACTCGGACAGGCCACTATCTGTCTCACTCAAATGAAGGAGGAAATGGAGGAAATGGAGATGAGTGGCGAGCACAGGGAGGAGAGGGAATGGAGGTTGTTATTTAGGAACCCGCTGTGTCAACACCAAAAAAAACAATCACATTCCTAAAGGGCTGCTTCCCTGTTATAGTCTTGGCCAAAACAAAAAAAAACTGTCTACTCCTTTTTACATAAATTGACATACTGTCCTGTATATCTTCACACTTTTTGGTCCTTGCTGCAACCAAACATGGGCACACACAGACTCTGAAATATCTGTGTCAGAGAACAGATGTGGAATCCGTGCACAGCTTTACCAAAAAGAGCCATGAGCAGCTACCTTTCAGTCTTTTTACGGTAATAATAATTATAATAAATGCATTTGATCCACCACAGCTTGCTGAATCGCCTGGCAAAGTACGGTATGCTCCAGTTTGGAATGACTTGGCCCACCAACCGGTCTATAATAGCACTAAAATGCATGAGTTGGATCTAACAGAGGAACCCTCCCTCCCACCCTCTCTCTTCTCGTTACTCCTCCCTCCATCTTTCCATTCCTCTCATCTCTGGAGCCTGGCCACGCTCCTGCTCTCCACCGGTCCTACGCAGCCGTGTTTGGAAAAATAAACGGAGCGATTTGGAGAAGGTCACGGACAGAAATGACAAGCGGTGAGCTGAAGGGAGAAGTGTTGATATGTGTGCGCTGCTGTCTTGGCCCTTTGCAGTGATTATAGACAGAGGGACGCAGAGGGAGGACAAACGTCTCTGTGTGCGTCTCTGACCCAGGAAATGGTCAGAATGTGAGGGACAGTCGCAGAGCTCTGGGGGGTCCGCACTCCCCGTCCAGCTTCACAATGTGTGGAGGCCCCTTTACACATTGTTCAACGCATGTAAATAAAATGCCACACAGCAATATCCACATTCCAGACATTCAAGTACAACATTGTCGGAGTCATGAACATGTCTGTTATTGGGAGGAGGGGGCGAGGGGTGCAGCGGTTTCACGCTGATGCAGCCACTCACCCGCTGGAGATGCCGAGTGACGTCGAGCTGACTGAAGAGCTCAGCTTCCTGCTGTCCCAAAGCCTCGCCTCGCGACTGCGCATCTACACACGCAACATGAGAAGTTAAGTAACGTCAACACAAACATTCATGTCATGAGTTTAAACCAAATGAAACTCAGAGTTATAAAGAAGTCCTGATGAATCATCATATTTTTGCAGTATTGCATGATGGTAATTTATACTAATTTGTATTATCCATCCGTCTTAGAAACCAAGGTAATATATTGCATTGCATGTCATTCATGCATGTTGTGTGCATGATAGTGAACATATGTCGTTCCATTGTTGTGTTTTGTTTTGTGGATGGCTCTATATAGTGAACAAAGTTCCCATTTGATAACTTGAAAACTTAAAATGGTTGAGTGAAAAAAATGTGATACCGTGTTAAACTTCTCTATTCCGTATTGTGTTTGTGTTGCTGTTGAAGGTCTCAAGGCTTTTCTTTGTTTTGTAATATCGTCTTTACTCAGTTATGATATGAACTAATCATATTTTATTGGAATTGAAGGAACGATTCTGTTATTGTAGGCTTTCCATAATCACATTAAACAAACAGCAACTTTAGTTTCCAACTAACTAATCTGTGTCGGTTCTCAAAAACTCATAATGGTCAAACACACGCAGATGTACTTGCTTCATTAGATAATGTCAGATTATAAACACAGCACTCCTGGTCAATGCAAGAAGCACAAAGAGTTTCTCACCATATCAAAGCCGGTGGTGACTAAAAGGTCGTCTTTGGCCCACAGGATGCGTGAATCCTTGTTGTTCTGAAGGCTCTTGGCACTCTGCGGGACAAACAATGCAACATTTTAAAATGAAATGCACCTTACTTAACTGCTTGATCCTGACTTCTTGAAGTCAAAGCCTTTATGCTGAAACCTATACTTTGAAAAGAACCTTGAGGTATAGTTTGAGATAACGATGGGAGTGATGAGTGAATGATTTGCAGGGGAGAGAAAGAGGGAAGACAGACAGGACTATTCCCAGGAGCCTCTGACAAATCCCCGGGGTCGGACAGAACAGGACTTGTCCCATGAAAGGAGCGCTTGTTTTTGTTGATGTAGCAGACAAGGTGACTTCTGCTCCGAGTACATCTTAGATTACCAAACTGGGACTCCGCGTCTGTGTTCATGGTGCTGAAACTTTTGTTACGCTGTTTCCGTGGGGAATATGTGTCAAAACAGAACTGCCGTTATGGGTTTTCGATGTGGTCTGCAGATTCAAATGACACGCTGTAACAGCTAAAAACAACTGCAGGCATTGAAATGAGAGAATGTGCATGTTTGTAAAGACAAAATGTAAAACAGGAGCAAGAAGAAGGATTCGTGCAAGTAAGTTCATGTTAAAGAGACACTGCCTTTGTCATTCAACTTCTTCCAAGTGTGGTTTTTAAGTAACCAACGCTGTAAACTGCCCTAAAATCATGCTATTTAGAGCGTGTCGGATCTTAACTTCTGTAGTGTCAGTGTAAGTGAGCCCCTTGGTATCCGTGTACTAATTCTAGAGTTACGGTGAGTTTTCGAGGCCAGCGATGAAGTTTATGTGGAGCAACAGCCGTCAGCGCCTCAGCCCATTGTGTCTCCCCAAATCACCCTCTTCCTCACTCTCAGGAGTGTGAGGAGGAGCGTGGCTGGACAGCTGTGTATGACCGAAGGACAGATGCTTATTTTTTTAAAGGCTCAATGCTGACAACCTTTGAACAGAGCGTGCCGCCTCATTCTCGTGTCACTGTTAAATGGCTGCAGATGACAAATTGCTCTGCGCTGTACAACCTCCGTTGACGTCCAGCTATGTTTCAGTCCAATGGGCCCTTGGAACAGCTACAACCAAAGCCAACTGTTGAACAAATAGGGGTGAACACAGAAAAAGTAAAACTAAGTGTGAGCATATAGTAGAGGGACACAAACATGTGGGCCCTATCAACTTAAACTAAAACACTTCCTTTTCTCTCCTGACTGACGTCACTCTCGCCACACACACACTCGGCCGAGTGGTTTGGTGGTTCTGGTTAAATCTCTTGAGACGGACACAAAAGCTGTCATCAGTGGTCGATTTTCACAAAATCCTCTTTCCTCTCAGTGTGCTTTTAACTCCGATATCATGAGGACAGTAAATGGCACACATGTGTTAGCTTGCTCCGCGTTCAGCAGGAGTTCCAGGGACAGAAGAGAATCAGGCGAGAGGCACGACTCTCTCACTCACACACTCACACACATGCATTCTATTTATTTATTCCAACATTTATTCCCAAAATGTTTTACTTTTCCGCTGAATGCAAAGCTCTGACCGAGTCTCCTGGAAGCATCCCTGTCAGTCATCTATAAATCATCAGCGCTATCAGTTGAATGTGTGCTTATCGGCCACACTGGTGGTTCAAACCAAGTTTATTGTTCTCAGCTACGAGAGGCCTTGACATTTTTACATGCTGAGAGCACACGCCGACATCAAATCACAATTTTAAAAAGGAAATTTCTCAGATGTGCACTTCTGCCCCTCTCTCAGGGATGATATGTCTCTGTCCACAGCGTTCTATCAGACACCATTTGAATGCATTGCAGATGTGTTCTGGCTCCTGATGTTCTCCCAAATAGCTTTATACACTCGTCGGGATTAGAAAACCCTCTCCTGACCTGGCTCTCAGACACGTTTCTGAAGGTGCGCTACCAGAGCACTGACGGAGTTGATAATAAGTCACGGATTGAATAAACACTTAAATCGTGACTCAAGCTCATTTTTCAGCCCGCAGTCAGCCGGTTTGCCTCGTGCAGGTACCTGAAGTCAAATATGCCTTGATAAGTCCCTGCAAGTGAGTCATTTGAAAAATAACCCAGATGTATGAGAGAGGTACAGTGTAAACTAAGACCTCCAGAAAAGCGATAGATCAGAAAAGAGCAAGGGAAGGAGAAATACTAAAGCCAGGACAGTATAAACAGATACGAAAATAATTCATTGCCATTGAGCTGTTCATCACCGACACCGCTGGCTGATTTCCTTCCAGGGGCAAGACAATGCAGAGTTGGTACTCTGACCAAACTAGGAACGAGACAAGCTTCGGCTATTTTAATCTGCTCAGGGTCTGTTGGACACTGGAACTGCTTTCGGGAGCCACACGTACCGTCTGATTCATACTGCTGGCTGCAAGCAGGAGATTCCAATCGTCTTCATCATGTGACGTGCAACAGTAAACATGAATTCTGCATCATCACTTTTGCCAATTTTTGCCATATTCAGCTGTGCATCAGCATGACTATTGCTCAACACCAGATAAGAGTGTCAGACTGAGTCTGTTTTTCTGAATATCTAATAGGATGAAAAGAATCCTGTGAACGTGGAGACTAAGTTGAGGCCCGCATAAAGAAAATCCTTCATTAATGTCCATAGAGCAAGTCCATCCATCTTGGTGCCAACGTAGGGTCAAGATGCACGAATACCCCAAAATATCAACCTGCTGGTGTCAGTTTGGAATCATCATTTCATCATCCATAAATATCTGTACAAAAGATGATAGATGATGGGATGTTTCAGCCTGTACCGAAGGTGATGGGCCGACCAAACTTTCCCTCAGTAGAGCCACAGCGTTAGCCTGGCTGAACAGACGATAAAAAAGCTTCAATATGTACACATTGTTATCCTGCCTTTATAATGTGCTGCGGACAAAAAGATGAATTACTCCTCAAGGGAGTCAATAAAAAAAATACATATCACCTTTCTATGAACCGCCACTGGAGCAGACGGGCTTAGTTTTGCCATTACAGCATCCCTCAGGCCTTCATACGCTGCCTGAGCCAACCAGCTCTGGACTGAAGGCAAATAAACCGGCCTGACGTCTCTCACTGCAGACGTCTATGCATGCTCCATGGATCACATCGCCATGATGTCATCCTGCACCCGGATATGAAGGCACGTGCAGCCTTGAGCCCTTTGACAAAGATGTCATCGGGGCTCGGCAGCTTGAGCGATAAAAGCGCAATTGAGGATTAAGGGTCTGTGCCGGGCCTCAGCTCACCTCGTCCCAATAAACAGCGTTCCAGCTTAAGGAAGCGTAACACAGCCGGTAGAAAGCTATATTACTACTAACACCCCGGGGCAGCCAGAGGACACAACATCTGGACCTTGTGTGTGTGTGTATATAAATGTTGCCAAAGTATCCCTCCTCCGCAGTCTTAGATATAACTCAAATCCCCCCCCCCCCCCACGCGACTGAACCTCACAGACATGCGACAAATCGATCACGACACACTTGAAATAACAGGGAGCAAAGAAGAGGGAGGACGAGACAAAAAAAAAAGAAAGAAAAAGATGACAAATGTTTTCCTGAGTGGCCGAACAAGGGATCCAAGCAGATGGGATTCACACAGAAGGTCGGAAAGAAAAAAGAAATGGTGAATGACAAAATACACAAAGGAGGTGTAAAGAATCAGATACACCTGTTTTGAGTGTCTGGCTCACATGCACTATAGAGGAAGTGGAGGAAATGACATGATATCTGGGAAAAGAATATCACCAACACAGGTGTCTGCAAGAGGTGGGGAAAATATTTATATAAACTATTATATAAATAGTAAAAAAGTGATGAGCCAAGATCTCGTAACTATAAAGAGGGAACGCTCAAGAAGAAGAAAAAGAAGTGTTGCCGCAAACCTAATTACACTACGGTTGAACACTTTGCAGACAGAGATGTCGACACATGAAAGGACCAGTCAGCAGTCTGGAGAATTATGGTTTTATAAGTCTAATAAATATTTCTCCCAATAAAAACAAATGAGAATCCCTCCATTTCCTTCTGTCCTTCTCCCTCAGCTATTCTCCCTCTGAACTTCAACAGACTGAGTGCACATTTATGTCACTCGCAGAGAATGTTGATTCACCCACCAGGAGAATATATCAGGTGTCTCTTTGCACATATGGGAACCATCACGATCACGAAAAAGGAAGACATCGCACATCTGAGAGGGGGACGAAATCAAAGTTAAAACCCTCTCTTTCTGTCTGTCTTTCCACTCTCTGTGTATCAGCTTAATGGGGGTGTAAGTATTTAACAATGGAGTCTAAGTGGTGCCGAAATTTACTTAGTGTATTAAAAGATTGAGCGTTTATTTTCTCAACTCATCCAATCTTATTATACAGCATTATGAAAGATCCTCCGGTCAGATAATGTTTATAGAGGAAAGATTATTATCATTCATGCTCTGAAATGTGCAACGTTATTTGTCATTTCACATCAAGTTTTACAGTCCTCATTTTTCGAAAGACTAGCTAAATATCAGACTCTGAGGTTCAACATTTATTTTTGTTTATTCTGTTGCCGGTGCACTTTTCCATTTTAAGAGACGAGTTCAGCATTTGGCTGAAGTGCCATACACTTATTCGCTTTTTTGCCAAGTGTAATATACCAAAACAGTTAGCCTGGCTCCGTCCAAAGCAACTCTTAATCTCTTATACAACTCTAAACACATTATACATTTAATCAGAATCAGCTTAAGCTTTAATGGCCATGTACATTTTCACATTCATGGAATTTGATGCTGGTTTCTGCACTTCATACTTGTTTACAATCTGTATCAAAAAACAAAAGTGGCACAAGCTAGCTATTTTGCCCCATATCCAGTCTCCATGCTAAGCTAAGCTAACAGACTAAGCTAAGCTACCGGCTTATCATGCAGACATTAGTGGCATTGCTCTTCTCATCTCGGCAAAAATATCAAAGAAGCCCGTTTCCCAAAATGTCATAAGACAACAACAACAACAAAATTAATTATATATATATATATATATATATATATATATATATATATATATATATATATATATATATATATATATATATATATATATATATATATATATATATTTATTTACTTTTTTTTTTTAACTTGTTTAAAGTTTGATTGTGAGACAATTCTTAATGGCACATGTGTATAGTTTTCCTCTGTGTTGTGCCACGGCCTTATTGTCAAGTTTATATTAACAAAAGGAGTCTGTTTGCTGGGTCTTCAACAGTTCTGCTGTGCTGTTTAGACGAACAGGCCACAATACAGCAGCTGCAGCCACTCATTTCTTCAACCTTCTCTTTATTTTCCCCTCTCAGTCTTTTCTTCTCACAGAATCATCATTCTTTTCCTTTAATTTACCCTTTAATCAATCACTGTTGCTTTGCCGCTCTCATCACTCCTCAAACAGACCCCGTCGCAGTCTTCTCATCCACAATAAATTAGTCTTTTTGGCAACTACTTCATCCTGTTCTGTCTTCATGGACCATTTAAGTTGTGTTTTCTAAGTCAGGATTCACCATCATGAATGTTACTCTGACTATACAGAAGCAGACCTGCTTCTAGAAATAGGACAGAAGAGGGGGAGAAGAAGAAAACTTGGGGGGGTCAGAAGATGGAAATCAAACCAGCCATTTTATTCTCTCATTAACTGTGCCGCCTCCAGCCACTCTTTCCGCCGTTAATTGGAAACATCTTACATTCCTCTAATTTCTCCAAAAAGTCCAGAAGCCACAAGCCCTTCTCTTATTTTATTTTTTTCCATACTCCTTCCTTTGCTCTCTCCCTTCCTGAAGAGATGAAAATGAATGTGCGAGGTCAGAAACTGGACAGGGAGTGTAATCTAAGGAAAGGATAACACGGAGTAAACCCTTAGGTGCAGCTGTAATAGCATAAACCTGAGGAATGACCCCACTGACACGTGGGGGTCATACATGTTGAACTCACGATCAATGAACAAGAGTCAGCTTTTACTGTACATGCAATTTCCAAACAATTCTTCACTAACAAAATGATAACTATAACTATTGTGTATTTTAAAACTTCAGCAAGGTCCGACTTCTACTGATTCACCTCCCAGACTGTTACCGCCGTCATCCTCTTTTTTTTTCATATTTGACTTGCTTGCAGTCATTCTTCTCCCCGTCTCATTTCCTTTTGTGTCAGCAACTGAAAGCTCTGTGCAGGAAAAAAACTAGCCGATATGTGAGCCAACATGCGTATGAGCACAGATATGGGGCCAGGTCTATTCTACAGACACCAGGCAAGACCTGCAGCCCCTGGAGAGGGACTCGTGATACGAACTGGACTGAACCCCAGTTAAATATAGCATCCAGCTAGAATGGGATATCCAGAAGTCTTCTCTCTTTTTCCCTTTTCTATCTCTACACAGCGTGGAGGGATAAAGATAGGACACAGAGGCGGATAGAGAACAGAGCGATAACCAGTGGAGAAAAGAAGGGGAATATGGCGACTTTTACACACATGCCACATCAATCTTAAGGGGATCAGTGGGGATTTCCTTATTTTCATCCTACACAGGTCCCAAGTACTACATATCCTATGTATCAGATATCCTGTTTCCTTTATCTATAATTTAACAGGTGCAATGCTGTCATGGATGTTGTGACGGTTTCACTTTTGGGCTCAGAAAAACAACAGATCTGCGTAAATCAAAATTATGCGTAAATAAAGTCATTTTCCCCCCACATACGACATCTGCAAATTAGGTTCTCAATCATTTGTAAAAAAAAAACTAAAAAAAAAACACCAACACTTTCCACAGAGTAGGTGACATTTTTAAATGTATTTTTTTGCTGGGCCAAAAGTCCATAAAAGACATTCTTCCGTATTACCATCACTTAGACTAAGAAAAGCACCAAATAGTCACATTTGAGAAGCTAAAAACCACAGAACTTTTTTTTCTTGACCAATAAATCAATTATCAAAATAGTTTCTTATATTTTTACTCTTAATTAACAACTTTATTCACCAACAAATTGTGTCCACTTTACTCTTAAAACTCTCAAATATCATGAATCTTTGAGAAAGACTGATCGCCACCGACTGCCCGCCGCAAAGACGTCATCCTGTGTTTTAAGAGTGAAGCTAGAAGTACTGGCCCTAGAATTAATTCTACCCCGTGGAAACATAAATCAGGATCAGCAAAGAAGTAGATGGAAAAAAGGGCATTTTTTGTGAGATCAGTCCTCTGATAGTAGATGACCGAATTAAGAAGAAAGAGAACGGCAAAGTGTTCGGTGAAAAGAGAAAGAGAAGGAGACATAAGGAGTACAGGTTAAAAAGATGTTTTGGAGGCTTCATTGAGTATAAGATGTGTGGTTTGTCTGTGAGGCAGGAAAAAAAGGACCTATGAGTACTCAGGTAGTGCAGGAGGCCCTGCTTTCTCAGCGGTGTAGGCTTTCAAGAGCTGGCACGACGCTGCCTTACCCCACTGCTGCTGCACTCATTTGTTTGCTGCAGTCTCTCTTCTATCAAAATTTTTAATCATCCCGATCACCTTAATAGACAAGGGCTCCAATTATGTTTGGATTCGATTAGATTCAACTTTATTGTCATTACACACGTACAAGTACAGAGCAACGAAAGGCAGTTCAGCGTTCAACCAGAAGTGCAACAGTAGTAAGTACCGAGATAAAAAAAAATATATATATATTTAGCAGATAAGATAACTTTCCGAGTGGAACTGTAATATAAAAGTACTGACTACACAGATTGAATTATTGAGGTAATATGTACATATTATACAGGAATGGGAGATTTCATTTTTCATCCTCATTTCCGTCCAGTGACGATGATCTATGAAATGAGTGGAGGAATCCACATATGCATCGCCAACAAACAAGAAGAAGAAGTGAAGAAATCAGCAGGGGCAGGTGTAAAAGCCATTAGCTGAGCCTGAGCAGGTTGCTTTCTATTCACTCGCAATTATTCGCTCAACAGATCCAAAGGATGAATTAGTTTTTATTTTGCTTATTTTGGATGACAGACGGGAAGAGGTCACCTTCTAAAAAATAACTGTTAGAAGATTTATAGCATCCTGAAAAAGGGAAAACTTGGTGTAAAAAAATCATTATGGGAAGTAAATAATCCCTCATTCCCATGGGTGTTGTCTAATATAAATCGGTAGAGCCATGAATAAAATGTCAAAATGCCGTCAAATGTATTCCAAATATATATATCATAGTCCTCCCCACCAGGTTTTGGCTGCAGTGAGTCAGACCTGCATTGGGATTTCTGGTCCAGGCTAAGCGAACAAATCAGTTTAACTGCCGTGCGAAGTGAAATGAAACACTGAAGTGGAAGGAAGGCTGTGATTATTGAGCCACGATGCTAATTGGGCTATGTGGCCACAATTAGAAATCCAGCCAGGTTACAGCGCCAGTTCGGGCTGTGGTCGCTCCTCTTTGGGTTCTGGGGGGGGGGGGGGACAACAGATTGGACCCAATCACTCCACACTGTGGGGGGACTGGCACCGACTGCACTGTGCCTACTGGCAGGACCCTCCCATCTGGGAAAACTACCCATGGTCATAGAGGCTTGTCTTGGATCAGCGCATCACACAGAGCTGGTTGGTTCCTGGAACTGACATGATTAACGGGACCACGCAAATTGCCTGAATCTGAGTTTCCAGTCCAAAAGATGCACTCGAGAGCCAGAAGAGATTTCGAGTGCATATTTGGTGATCTCCAGAGTTTTTGATGGTCATTGTGGTTGAGGTTCACGCAATGAATATTCTAGAGGTGCACTTAGTGGCCACGGCCCTTTAAATCCAAACAGAGATCCACAGGAAAGAAAAGAGAGAATGATGCTGCTGACGACAATAAAAATAGCCGGGGTCGTCGAGAATCTGCACGCCAGACCTGCTCCGTATAACCAGAGAGATGATTCTTTGGGCGGGTTACTTGTGAAGCGAGGTCGCGTTAGCACACAGCTCCTCATGCCCACACTGTTGGAGGCACCATGAAGCCCCTGGATCCCTGCAGCCTGGCCCAGCCCTCCAGGGCCTGTTGTCATTTACGGCTCTTCCACAGCTGTAACGGATACAGTTGGCTGACTTTGCTCTCTCCCTGAAACCACTTCATAGACTCTTCACATCTTCAAAGTACCCCCACGCATTCGTATGGAAGCATGAATTGTGCAGAACGGGTTTTTGCTCGGGAGGCACATGTGTGCAAGGCATGTCGTGTTTGTGTAATTTGTGTATAATCACGGAGCCCCTGTAAATACTGGAGGCTATTCTTCCATTTCACAATTTTTTTTTAATCGACTATTTGTTTGCTGTAATTAAGGTGCGGTGCTGGAACTTTTCCTGCATCAACTTTATCAATCATTCATATCAAAGCAGAACCCTGCAACGAGAACAAATGGCAAAAAAACTCATTTAATGTGGTTATAATGACCGCAGCAGGTGTTGGCCGAAAGTGACATACATGTGCAATGGGATCAAGTGTGTAACATGAAAACCAATGCTGAGGCCCATATATTTTAAACACTATGATTGCAGTGCCCGCCGCCCAAGTGTTGACCCCTGGTAATCTCCATGTGCAGCAGCAGAGCACGGGACAGCTGACTGACAGCTTGATTAAGCGCCTCATCTTCACTGTACTAACAAACACCTCAATCGCCTGCTGCCGCTCGCAAAGAAGCCCCGCCCCCCCCTAACGCCAACCATACCTTTACCCCAACACTCCCCGCTTCACTTAGGGAGAATTATTGAGCTCTGGCATGAAACCACAACTTGTGATATAACCTGTTGTCTTAAAAAGCTCAATTAGTAAAAGATGACCCAAGTTGGATTTTTTGTTGGAAAAGGATGTGGCCTTTTAAAGACATGTGTGAGCCAGATTTTAGGGCCCCTATGCTCACAGAAACGGGGAACGCAGAGGGAAAACATTCAGCGCCAATGCAGGTATGCAGCTGTAGCTCAGGAGGGAGAGCGGGTCATCGACTGCACCTCAACAGTTCAAGACCCTCCCCTTTAAAAAGCACACACTGTTTTGTTTTGGCTTCGTAAAACACAAGGTGTAAATTAACAGCGATCATAACTGACTGATTGACAATTATTATGATTATGTAATATTGAAAAATAGTCAAGATGCATCCCATGTAAATTTGTGCTTATTAAGTGTTTAATATGATAATCATATCAGCAACGTTTATATTCACCATGATTTATAGAGATACTTTGGTGAACTACCACTTTGCTGCTTGATCTGTTCTATTATTTTGACAATCATCTCTTATTCCATAATCTTTTATTTCGCAATACAAAGACTTTCACACAACAATCAACAACCAAATGGTAAAGAATTGGATTAACATTTTGAGAACTGCAAAGACTATTTTTAATAATTACAGAAGAGTGCTAAAATAACAATGTAACTCTTACAAAGAGACAAAATCAAATATCAGGTGATATAAATCCAATAAGTGTCTGTTATGTCTGACATAAGTTTATGTCAGACATCATTTTTCAATCTGTGCATACCGAGACAATATGCCTTACAACTTGGCTTAGCATATTAAAAAACCGAAACCTGAGACGTAATCTTTTTTTCGGAGGGAGCACGCTCCCCAGTTAGCCGCCGAACTGAGAGAAGTGCAACATGAAATCGCCGGGCTGTCTGTTAAGACTCTCACCTCTCGTTATGCAGCAACCCTGTCTGACCTAAGCATGCACATGGAGGATGATGGAAATAGCACCAGCGTTGGTCAACCTGAGGTCAGCTAGATCCAGCACACGCTGCACTTCATTTCCCTCGGGGCTCTCCGGGGTCAGTCTCAGCTGAGTCCTGCTCTTGCTCGGTCCTTTGGGTTGGGAGCCTACTGTGCATGCATGGATACCTCAATCTCATCTGACAACCTATGCCGCTCGGTCCGGTTCAAAGTAAAGATCTGTGACTATGTCTTTATATGCACACAGCAAGCTGCCCGGTGACCGACCAGAGGTCTGATGTGCACAATCCCACCGGAGCTGTACTATAGGACAAACATCAATACACACTTAAACAGAGTCTGCTGCCTTCAGCTACTCGCATGCCATTGAACCACACACTTAAGCAAACCACAGTGAATTGATCACTCACAAAAACAACACAGGATAGAGAAAATTAACAAGCCAATTCACACCTCATTTGCTGTTCTGAAAACCCCAAATTTCTTCCTGCTCTTGTAACAGCTCGAGGAGCGGCCGCCTGAAGCCAACTTTAAAACAAAGGCAGTGAAACAATTTGCTTGTTTCACCGTCTGAGTAAAAGATGATTAACGGCACATTGTAAATCCTGAAAAGTCGTGAAGGACAAACCGATGTGAAGTCACATAGGAGAAGTGTGCTGATGTCAATGTTGGGATTCATTCTTTCTATTAAATCAATCAAGAAGTTTTGTTTCTCCTCCAGTTCAAAAAGGATGACAAAAACTTCCCAAAACTAGTGACTCCCATGTGAACGAATCTCATTTAGCAAGTAATAATGATTATTTCATGATGAATATTACTTATTCCAGCTTTGACTGACAGCTAAAAAGAGCCTCCAATTCCTCAGGACTCTTCAATGTCTTAGGACGCAACAGGAGAAAAACAGCTAATCGTCATCAATTTCTGGCTCCAGGTGTCACCCACATGTGTGCGTAGGGCCGTAATTAGTTGAGTCCCAGAGCAGCCAGCACACTAATGAGGCCCCTGCTCACAAACACACATGTGAGCACAGGGCTCCGTTGCTGCCAGCTGGCACCCACTCTCACCTCCAAAGAAATTCTTCAGCGCTACCCCCAGAGCACACACACCCACAAAAAAACCAAACCCTGTTGATTTGCCAAAGCAGCTAAATCCCCTTCAAACTTCATCGACGTCTCTTTCGACTCACTCTTTTCCGCCAACTGACATTCATTAACTCATTCTTCTGTTTATCCCCAAACACACACACACACTAATTAAAACATGACAAAGTAAACCAAACCCAACACCAGATTATCTCTCAGTTTACAATGAAATACTCCTACACATACAGGAGGTCAGTCATAAAACTAAGCATTGACGTATGAATCGTATTTGAGACTCCATCTACTGCGGTGGAACATCCAGATCTTGTGCCATAGATTTGCCCAGCTGTCCAGGACAGCTACAATCCTGTTCCCTCATTAGGAAAGACTGCTCTCCGCTCTGCCAGAATCATTCAAACTATAATGAACACTGGCAGAGGAGCAGCCAGTATCACGGGGAGCTGAAATATGGTGCAAGAGGAGAAGAAAGACAGAAGAAAAGGGGGCAGGGATCACAACATCTGGGCTGAGTTAACCACTGGCTATTACCAAGTCCTGAACCAGGGTCAGATGAAGAAAGACACGATGCACCATGCAGGAGGGACAGAGGGTGAGAATGTAGAAAGTGAGACAATGGGGTGAGAGAGGGCAGAAAAAGACTCCTCAGAAGAAGCAGGACTGCAGAAATGAACTCCAATTGGTACTATAATTCATGATGAATTGCATTTTGAAGCAGTATAACGCAAGCTCAAATGTCAAGCCAAGCTCTGACTAATGAGAGGTGACATAAAACTACATTATTATCAGAAATGAGAAGGTCTAAGGTTAAAGGGATTACAACTGTTAGATGGGGATCAACCTGCTAATTGGCAGCTTGACCCTTTGCACAATTAAAGACATATTTCCTGCCAGGTGGTTTCATCTGTCTTTATAAACAAGACCTGAGAGATTTCTACAAGCAGGGGACAAAGTGAGTGCTTTGTGGTTTCGCTGCGAAGAAAATCAAATTCACAATGTGTTTGTGTGAATATTTTTACACCACAGTTTTAAATGATGTGCTTCCTGCCGTCATACATTTACTGGGGAGATGACATGTTTGGAGGAGAATGCTGCGGTGTGTCCAGAGGTATATTTCCTCTCTGTCATGTTTACATTTGGGAAGAGAAATTTATGTTAAACACATATTATTCAGCCACACTACACAAGCAGAAACAGTGTAGTAGTGAGAGACTGACCATTAAATCAAAAGGTTATCACCAATAGTCTCGTTCTGTTGGCTACATACATGAATAGTTGTGAAAACACAGAAGCATTTTTTGGCTCGGTTGAAGGTAAAAAATAACGCCGCTTGTGTAGTTGGAATGTGGCGCTCGGCATTGCGTAAGGCTGTGACATATTCTTGGAATGAGCCCCTGTTCTTTACAGACATTATATTTCACATTTCATAGTGTTGACTATCCCCGTGGTGCGAGGACGAGATATTTCACCAAAGTCTAAACAAGTTTCATTCTGTGGGAAATATTCAAATCTCGTTCTCTGGCGTTGGCATTATGCGAGAAAGAATCATTTGTTGGTACAACAAAATACTATATAATATAATACAAGCGTTTTTGGAATTTCCACATCTGTATCAACATTTTAAATAACTAAAACATTTTATATGAAACTCTTTTGAACCCAGAAGGATGAATGCGTCTTTGAGCTGATTCTCCTCAACCGGTGGCTCAAATCTAAGAGACCGTTTATTTGCAGGCCTGAATCCAATTTTTATCCAACTAATATGTGTATTATTATATAACCTAAAGCCAATTACTCTATAAAATGTCTATTAACCAATTAGTCTCCAGTAAATGATTAGCTTAAATTAACATCTTAGTTATTACACTTTTTGGACATTCATTTCCTGTGCTCAATTATTTCAACACTGGATATTTTGTATTCATAAAACACAAATCCAAACAGATTAGAGCCCAACCCATGTTGGAAAACAATGACAATATTTTTGTCTGATATTTTCTTAATAATAAACCAACACCTCCACCTAAAGATGTGTGTATTTAATGCAGAAGTTTGGACAGTCGACAATAGACTTAAAAAGGGGCAGGAACTGAGATTGGGAGCATTAATATCTGGGAAAACTGTCGGCTCACAGCTTACCACTTGTTTGCTGCTATATTAATGTTCAGATCATTAAATACAGAACATTTAAAGAAACCGTAGACTGCAGGCTGTTCAGTTCAGCCTATTCTTCCATTTCTTGCACACAGAAATACACAATTAAATACACACAAAAAATAATGCCATGAAAGCAATAGATTAAAGAGGCAAACGCACCAAAATGAGATTCTTCCACATCATCTCTCTGCATGTTTCTCCTTCACGGCTCTCTCTTTTCCAATCGGACAAATTCAAAGACACATAGATAACACAGATGTATAAACAAAAGTTTATTTTGCCAGCAATGAGAAATAGACACATACTCACTCACTCACTCACTCAAACACACACACACACACACACACACACACACACACACACACACACACACACACACACACACACACACACACACACAAGTGCAGACTGTAATTTATGGCAGGATATAAAAGATGGCATGAATGGCTGCTCTCAGCCACCTCTAGCAGTGAAACCGCTGTGCTTTTTCTTGGCTCAGCCAAACGTTCCCTCCACGAGCCCAAACCCATTCCAGCCCCTGGTCCTCTCTAATTTCACCCAAAGCAGCAGAAGCCTGAGCTGAGAAAGACGAATCTGGCCCCCAAATCCAGCAAACTATTCCCTTTTCCTGCATCCCTTCTCTTCCAGAGACCGCAGATCGACGGCTCTACGGCCAGCACCGGCCCAAAACTATGAGGGGTATTTTCAGCACTGTAATTTGAAGCACACATGGTATACACAGACAGACACACACTCACATATAGAACCCCACACTCTACAAAATACACTGACATTGAGGATAAATCAAAAGATACAATAACATAGGGGAGAGGAGACGTAAAGGCCCAATATGGCACGTGTCCTTACATCCACAGAAGCAGCTTGTCCCATTAGGATCAGGTCACCATGTGCCTGCCCTGTTTTCTCCCCGTCTGCTGGATCCGAGCAGTCGGGCAGCCCAGTGCAGGAAAGCAGGGCGGAGGCCGAACTACATGGAGACGTGAAAGAAACTCGTCTGAAAACAAGAGGCCTGTGTAGGGAGTTGTAGCCAGGAGGGCAGAACCCAGAATAGCAAAGAGAGTAACAAAAACAGCTTACAATGAATGTTTATCTTTGGTGCTTGATGACTTTATGCTTGCTTTGTGTGTGATTTATATCCGGGGAAAATAAAAATGTATGTATAATAGTTAGAAAAAGCTGTGTCCCACTGATGACAACTTATAAATATGAAGTATTAAGCCAAGATAAATGTTAGAAGATGCATAAGACAAGCTTGGATGTTTGTTGAAGAACCCCATTAATGGACAGACTGGGGGCAAAAAAGAAAGTTACGCAAAACAGACAACAGAACAAAAGTCAAATCCGAAATTCAATCTACTCTTCAGGAGTGGGACGAGGAACGAAGGGATGCCACAAGTACGGACATGCACTCTCCCGTTCTGGGCCAACTATCTAAATACAACCGCCTGCAAGCACGTGCACAAGCATACAAAGACACTCACACTGATTACAGATGCAGTATATACTGGTCCTCCTGTCCAAGACCTTAATTACCCTGCACCGTCTTATTTCCCCTAAATACAAGGAGGGCGAGGGCAATGCTGTAATTAGGGCCTATATTTACGCCACCTGGCTAGCAGAGCACCCAGTTCAGTGCCGGCCACAGGGATGAGCCAGCCCCACTCGGCTACGCTGCCATGGGTGGAACCAGGACACCAGTGGATGCACACCAGGAGCTGGGACCTGGTTGGCATGGGCGGGGCATGCAGGTACCCCTCCTGCCCAAATAAGACAGACTCGCGGTGCATTTAGGCCAACTCAAGTTTATCAACAATCGAATGACTTTAACTTTACCAATGAATGACATCTGATGGAAATAAATAAATAGCACAAATCACATGCAAAAGAAACAGGGAAACCTCCAAAACGCGAAACATACCACACTTCACTTTGCCCTGCAGCTTTTGTGAGACCTGCCTCCCCAGAAACCCTTGAGAGAAAAGACTTGTGACTTTTCTTGATGAGGACAACTGACTGGCTCTCATGTAAGAAGCCAAACAGCACTCTAAGTGAGGTTACAAATGCAAATAGCTTGGACACTTATCCGCCCCTTTCTGTTTACTTTGTGGTCATATTGGCTTTTCCCTGCCATCACATCTACAACAACAAAAAAATGCCAGTGCTTCGCCGGGCCCTCTTCGCCGAGCACCCTTTAAACCCTCGTGCAGCAGATGGGGTGTTAACAGGAGTGGCACCGGCTCGCCTGTTGTCTGTCGAGCACAAGTCACACATCAGAAAACTTTGCTCTCACATGACTCCAAACTAAAGCAGGACCTCTGGTATTTTAGAGGTATAGGCAGAGAAAATAAGAACACAAGAGGATGCAATACTAAAATGGGAAGAGCAACCCTCTTGTAACTTTGATCTGGGTCCTAACTCTTCTTTGGTTTGAGGTGGTGAAGCCATATGTGGGGTGCATGCTGACTCAGGCTTCTTCCCTCCTTGGTCTTCTTTCTCTAAGTGGCAGTGAGGCCAGAAGCATTAATGAGAGAGTGGGAATGAAAGAGAAAAGAGCAGAGGGACCAGTAGATGTGGCTCAATGGTCTCTCTGTGTCCTGGTGGCATAGTGGTCTGAAGCAACCTTTTGTACACCATAGTTAGTTCCTCACCATGTTGTTATTAGTTTTACCCGAAACACAGAGTGACAGAGATTGTACAAAAGAGAGAGCTGGCAATAAAGCTAAACTAAACACTGTCTGTCATTGTGGTGACATCCCAAATAAAGAAAATACCTCTCAGCAACCTTCAGGTAGTCTCCACACACAGATCTCTTGTACTGCTGAATGATGAAAAGTGGTGATGACGGACTGGTTTCCTAATTACCTCCCTCAATTAAATTAATTAAAGCCACTATATGGCGACCGGGCCTTTTGCTTGGCAGCGACATCCTTATGGAACCGTCTCCCTGACCACCTAAAGGCAACACGGACCCTGGATTATTTAAAGACGGGCCTGAAAACCTTTTTATTCAGGAATACGTTTTTGACTTTGTGTTAAATCATTGTCAGTTATTTATTTGTTTAACTATGTTTGTATTTGTTTGACACAGAGCCAATGCTCTGTAGCAATCTGAGATTCTTTTGAAGGGAAAGGACAATACAAATAAAATGTTTTTTTGTTATTGTTGTTGTTGTTGGGGTCGTGATGAGGGAAAATGCAGCACAGGCTAAAGTCATGCAAAATAGTTTTTTGTGGAATCACGGCCTGCAAGCAAATGTTCGGTGGCCCGAGATAATTAATGTAGTGGTGAAAGAACAAAAAGTAGCAATACTTTCATGTCAAAGTACTCTGTGACAAGAAAAGGTCCTGCATTAGAAATCTCACTTGAGTAAAGGTATGTAAAAATATCTTAATATTGTACTGGGAGCAGAGTACATGCAGTTCGCGAGTTCTTGCCAAAAAGCTGAAACGTAAAACTCATTGCTGGGTTTAAATCTGGCCTTAGCCCTTTGTCACATGCTTTTCCTCTCTTTCTCCCCATACGGTGTGTTGCTCACCACCGACAACAATCTAATGAAATAAAAATACCATAGAAATGGCTGGAAAGTCCCAGCAGATCATCCCCGCCACCAGTAACCACTGGGCTCGGACTGGAGACGCTGTTTCTGACAGACAGGTAGACAGACAGACTACCCAACACTGATTCAATCTTAACTAATGAGACCCTTTGTCTGCTGAAAGTGATTTACATCCAAACTTCAAAGTAGCTCAAATAAAATTGCAGTGACTAAAGCTATCATTTAATTAGGTGATCTGGAGCGCTGCTGAAAAGCTGTCTACTGAGAAAGAGGCAGAGCGTCTGCAATGGATAAAAAAAAAAAAATTAAAAACAGGCGGTGAAAAAAAGCAGCGCGGTAAAAAGGATTCCAACACGGACACACCTGATGTAAACAGACCGGTTCAAACACTGCAGAGGAGCTCAGCTCATGTTACTCAGACAAACACAGACGCACATGACCTGAACTCGCACTCTGTATCACGGACGCGTGCGGTTCTAAGGACGAGTCCACATGTACCGTTCTCACTGCCGACTCCCTCCCTGTCCGGAGTAAATGACATCACATACCTCTGAAACAGTACGTCTTTCATGGCGGTGTCAAAGTTTAAACAACACATTCCAAACAACACGTGGTGGGAGCGCACACGCATGCACACGCACACACAGATCCTCCTCTTTCAGACTTCCATACACGGTCCTGTGCCTTTCAGGTAATTCTGTGGTCAAACATGTAATCTGCTGTGGCATGTAGTGTTTTTGCAGGGTTCCTCAAATTTACAAATCAGAGAGGCCTAAAGGCCTAAAGGCAGACCGCGCATCTTTGTAATTAAAACACCCTGGGAGGTCCACCTCTGAAAACTGTGAGAATATTTGCTCTCCTACGCTGACCGGCCTCTCACAACACTCACCACCCTCCCCTTACATCTTCATTTTCACTCCACACACAAACACTCTACCAGTCCACTTCCTCATTGCTGCTGGTGTGGGGCGGGGTCCCATTGGCTCTGGCCTGGTTGTCCCCGGTGAGAGATTTCCAATGAGGAAAGGACCGAGCGGTTCATGGTCAGTAAGTGTGGCACTGCAGCTTGTGTAGTTTAACTATGAATCAATAGTAGATAGATCACTGGCGGTGGTGAGCCGAAAATAAACATCTGTCTGTACTAAATACATGGTTTTTATTAGCTCGATACAGAGAATGAAATGAGCAGCTACCCCCTGCCAAATAAAAGGTCCAATATTGGCTCTGGCAGGTACAGATTTCAGGTCACCTGCGACCAAGGTTGAAAGGTTTTTATGGCATTAATAAATATTTTTTTTTTAATATAAAATGGATTGAGGATACGTGATAAATATCCTTATTTCTGCTTTCTGGTTCCAATGACTTAGTGGTGGCCATTCGAAAGCAAGGTAAATAGAGTCTAAACACAAAAGGCAGGCAAATACGTCATTTCAGACCCTGGTTGGATAGCAGCATCTGATTTCCCTGTTTTCTAAAAGCAGTTGCCAGGTGTTTTGGGAGAATGAGGGCTTTCAAAGGGGACTTACCTGAACAGGTGTCAGCTGGGCTCTGGGGTCAAACACTCGCAGCATCTTGTCCTAGACGGATGAAATGTGATACAAATTCTTAAAACATACATATGTTGAATCAACATGTCTCTGGTTTCAACAAAAGCTAAACATTACAATCTTCATGAAGGGGAGGATGTATTACAGGACCTTTGTATTTAACTGCATTAGTTTTAGCTTGGTGGACCTGATAAACGAAATGGAATACTGAAATGTGAAAGCCACACATCAAAAACACGAATAAAAAGGGAACCTCCACCTCAGCATAATTCAGTTAAAAACAAACACAAGCCCTCTGAAGTTTGGCAATTGATCAACGTGATCCGACTGATTCATCGTTGGCAAATGCAATCCAGTGAACTCTCCAAAGTCTCATGTGCCTTGACCCCGGTCAGCACAAACACGCATTTGGCATCAATCACAGCAGCCAATCAGAGAGTCTTCTGCATGAATGAGAGGAAATGGGGCCTAATGGACTCAGGCTGTGACCAGGACATGCGTGTCTGCAGCCGTGTCACTCAATACCATCGTGTGATCACAGCAGACCTACGGGCTGATAGCAGGTAATAAGTATCAGGACTGAGACTAAACCAAGCAGAGACTAAACTCACATACACACGTCAAAGTGAATCAGGAGGCTGACAATGACACATTCAACCATACACGCACGCGCGCACACACACACACACACACACACATTAACTGTGTCCCAGTCTATTTCATGTGGCAGCGTATTTAAATGACCTAAGTTGACAGGAAGTAAACATGGACCCAAGTTGTTGCCGAGCAAATGATCAGCGTGAGCTACAGCTGCTCCCTACAATCCAAGAGAGGATGAATTTGCTGTTTATTAGCTTTAATAGCAAACAGGGGGATTCTTAATGTGTTTTTTTTTGTCTCTGCCTCTCCCTCTCTTTGTTTGTGTGGCTGCCCACCCACGAATATCATGCCCAAAGCTATGTCTTAAGGCCTCTGTGACCTAGGCCTAAGCTCAAGGCTCAGGAAGCAGCGCCACAACAACATACACACACTTTCAGACCATGGATAGGAGCACACATGTGTTAAAAAGGCCAAAATCTGGCTTAAACTATCTCTGACCTAAAAGCATTGATACACCAGCCAGTCAGCTAGCCAGGCGCCCCACATACACACACACACACACACACACACACACACACACACACACACACACACACACACACACACACACACACACACACACACACACACACACACACACACACACACACACACACACACACACACACACACACTCTTTGGCCAACCATCGGTTCAGTTCCTTGACCTTGAAAAAAGCCTTTAGAATAACCAAAATCACGCATATCTATTGTGCATATCGTATGTTTATACAAACATACATTAAGTTCACTCACTGGCATATCAACCCAAGAGTTGTCGTGCAAACAACAACATGAGGGAGGAAACTATCTGGCTGTGCAAACAGACAAATGAGGCTACGACGTACAGATGTGTCCACCAAGCAAACCTCACACACACACAGACACATACAAACTCACAAAGGCAAGCAAACACACTCTCTTAAGCCTATGACAATAACCCATATGAACACACACACACACACACACACACACACACCATCTCCACTCATAAATGCACAGATGGAGGGCCAGCACGGCCGTGTGTGCGTTTGTATGTGTGTCTGGGCCGAGCGAGCAGCTGTTTAATCAAAGTGACGGAGCCTCATTCTCAAGCTGCTGTTAATGAGTTTTTCTCTGCGAGTTTGCTGCACACAACTTTCACATGTATGCAAACGCACACCGGCGCTGGGAATCTTCAACCAGGGGTGGGCTCCGTCGTCCCTCCTCACTTGTCAAACACTCTGCGATGCCAGCCTCCCCTTCCCAGTCTCCCGAGGTTACCGGCGTCACAGCCTGTCGTGATTGACGGTTTGAGACAGCGGGGGAGCCCCTAATCTCACCAGGTGAAAATATGTTATAATGTGACATTTAAAATTCAAGGTGGACCGTGGACCATAAATCCAGCGACACCTCGCTTCTAACCGGCATACCATCCAGTCCCGTCCATCATTCAGATAAACACTCATTCTACCTGAAATGAATGGCGCCTTTCTCTCTCCAAGTATGTCATAAATATACATCTCTCTAGGTCTAAACGAGGCCTGTCATGATACTCTCCCCTTCATCTTCCCCCCTCGCCCTGCGCCCTAATGTTTACCCTATGGGAGGGCCGAGGGATTGGACACACATGTTGGCGGGCCATATTTGCTTCATTAAGTTGGATTGGAGAGATTGAAAGGGGCCTTTTGGGTTAAATAACACCAGAGCCCAACAGGGCAAGAACCTCAGAGGCCCCTAACTCTGATCTCGGCTCACATTTCCCCCTCCCACCTTTCTTCTTTTCTTTTTTTGGAGGTGGCTTTTTCTTTTTGGTGGCTGATGGTTGGCGTGGTAGCTCTGGCATGGATGATTATCCCGTCAAGGCTAATGTTATGATTTTGACAGGGCCTGTGACGGGTGGAGTAATTTGTTACTTGTCAGCGCAAAGACAAACAACAGGGATTGGACTGACAATCACACACGTTAATTACTCACATGTGGCACATTTTTGTGTCAAAGTGTATCCATCTCAAGCACGAGTAAACTCATCACGCGTTGTTGAACGTATACACCGGGGACCTCTGCCTCACTTTAACACCAATCACTCCATTTTCAAAAAGGATGCTAATACAGTGACAACTTCCCTGCGGTGCAAAATCAGTGAAAAAAAACAGCAATAAATTAATTATGTTAACATCCGCTGATAAAAATACGTCCAGCCCCTCCTATAAAATAATTATATTACTGAAACAATTTAAACTAAACCCATAAATTCCTTTTTCTCTGCCCCTTACTCATGAACTCGTACCACGGCCCTCCTTTCTTCTCCCACACTAAATATTAACAACCTAATGGAAAGCCCATCAGGCTGTGTGATTATTTCCTGATTGACAGATGAGAATGTATAAAATCCATCAGATACTTTCTCTCTTCCTTGCTATTCCCTGTGTGCTATAACACTTCTGTACACACTTAAGGAGTGATGGTCTTTAGGTCCTGGTCAGACTTAACTTGCACCAGTAGACAGGTGGGTTCAAAGAGGAATACATGGGTGTGTACTGTGGATACGGGGGCTCAGAGGTCAAGCGAGGTCAAGACAAAACAAAAGGCCTTACATTTATCTTCCTACGCACGCTTGTACTATTTTAAGTGCCCATATTAACAAGTTAATAAAGTTTCCAGCCTGGCTACGAAATTCTCCACAGGCTCTTTATTAACCGCTTTCTTTGTCATCATTATTACAGCATTAAAACAAACTGGCTATTTACCTTTTACGTCATCGGGCTTTCAAAGTTTATTCTTTTTCCCCCTCTAAAGAATTATTTCTTAATTCCCAAATCAAATGTGTGATGTGATCCCCACCCTTGGTTACGATGATTAACCCTGTTGACATTTTGATGAAATAAACCCCATATAAACAGATAATGAGCAGCATTTTCCAACACCGCTACACTGAAAGTGAGCCACTGGCTGCATCTAGTGGTCACAAACTAGAACTACAGCAGTTAAACCGCTCCTGACAACTTGCTTTTTAACATGCTTTCAAATCAGAGGTGGAGCCATGCAGGTCATTGCAGCATATACATACATTCATACACTCATACACTCATACACACATACACACATACACACATACACACACATACATACATACATACATACATACATACATACATACATACTGCAATGCAAGTTGTTATTACCTTGGAGGAGGAAGCCAGCAGAGATCCATCTCGTTTCCAGCTCAGACTCTGCAGCTGGTCACCGTGCTGCTCCAGAACTGCAGACACATACATCATCATTTAGCGAGGTGAGAGGTGGAAAGGACAATGTTCATAGTAGACAGTGGCAAATAAAAGGAAAAAGGAAAAATATAACATGATTCCACACACTATGAACACAGAATGATGGCACATAGACAGAAGACAAAAGACACCACAGAAAACATCCGAAAGCTCACCGCGGGAGAAATGCAGGGGAGAGATGAAGCGATAAATAAAGCACATACAATTCAGAAAACACACAATGACACAAAGTATGCATGATTTAAGAATGGATCACATGTCCTTCCGGTTTGGATCCATGAGAGAAAGTATGACACATGTTAGGCTGCCGTGCCGCAAGTGAGCACAGCACAGCTTGCGTGAATTGTTTTTGTTTTTTTTATTTAATATGACGGCAAACAGGTGGATGAAAAGGGATGAGAGTTAAGATGGTTACAAAAAAAAATGATTTGAAATTCACATAAAAAAAATTTTTTAAAACGCTCATTCAAAGATAGATTTTTATCATTCAGATCTTGCTCCTCAACTGCATATGAATGAGGAACGAGGGTGATGAAAGACAGCGTGTGGGGGTACAGCTCATGAAAGGTTGGATCAGCAGTGAGCAGCAGCCAGGCCAGCTGTCATGGGATGGGGAGGAGGCAGTGTTTGTGGGGGGGGAGGGGGGGGTGGATTGAGGCCAGAGGATAGTGACTGCATCCTGAAGCCAGTCCGGGGAGACTGGGACCAGAACAACCAAAACATTACCTCTGCCGCTCCAGCACTTAGACAGAGCCACAGGGCTGTAAAACGTAGGAAGTGTCAGTCAGACTGTCCCCAACTAAGAAAGGGAAATCAACCACTCCACTCCAAACATAGAAAATCATGTTGCACATAGAAACAAAACGGACCACAACAAAACTTAAAGACTAACTGACGGAGACTGAAATGTTAAATGCAACAGACAAAATTAATTGTTGTTGTTTTAATACAAACAACAAACGAACGTGTGTATGTGCGCTGCTCTCTCGCCAGCTGTAGATACCTGCTAGTGGTGTATCCTGGCGGCAGGTGTCCCATATCAGGGGGGACTTGGTAGCACCCACAGCCAGCAAGCCCGAGGACGTGGGGTGGAAAAGCACTAGCTCCAGCTTTCCCTGACCTGGACGCAAAGTCAGCTCCGGACTGCTGGGCTGCTGCAGCTCTGGGTCACACAAGCGCCACAGCTTCACCTGAACACACACACACACAGAGAGAAGGGGGAAATATCAAAATAGTGCGTTTGCAGCGTCACTTATACTTCACCACAGTTCAAATTTTGACATCCGATCTGTACGTGCGAAAACAGTAGAACTTTTCTCCATCCTGTCCTCTGGAAATAGTCCCTTAACCTCAGGGAATTTCCTGCTACTTAGAACATTAAATGAAATGGTAATGAGCTGTCTGCCCTCACAGATGTCTTTTGAAGCCACACCAGACAATATGGATGGAGCAGAGTGGAAGAATCACAACAGCAGGTATCTAAAACGTCAAGACGCAGCATCACAGCCAGAGATGAGGTAATGCAAGTCTCACTGCATTCATTTTGGTTTGGATTTCAACTTTGGATTTCTTGTTGATGCGTGCAGATTAAATGGAAAAGCAGCAGTTTATTTTAAGTCAGTAAAAACACTCGTATTTCACAAGTAAGTGCATTCCCTCCTTTTAAATCCATCCAATATGTGCAAGAATATACCCCGTTGGCAACAAATCAAAGGAATGAGGAAAGTGGTCTGCAGATGCTGGCCACTGCAGACCACTCTGCTGTGTGTTGTAGTTCTGTGTGTGGCAATAGTTGTGTGTATTTTCACAGCTCTCGTTGGTAAACCGAGCTGCTGAGTCTGAAGATGCAGACCCACTCTCAGCAGATTCCAGTAAGCTAGGACACCTGTGGCTGAGGATAATGTGCTGAGAGGATGGAGTCTTGAAAAGTTTTATGTAACACAAAGTCGAGCCAGTTCATATCCTATTCAAAGCCCTGCCAGGCATAACAACGCCTGAGCGGATGGAACGTGGACTTTTGTGTATGTATACAACAAGATCAATACGAAGAAAGAGAGACAAAATCTCACCGTTTCATCTCCAGAGCATGTTGCCAGAAGACTTTCATCAAAAGGAGAGAAGTCCATATCACTCACCAGATCTGAATAGGGAAAACAAATGGAAAATTTAAAAAAAAAAAGAAATCAGGGTCACAGCTGTCACAGCTCAATTCTTTTTGGAGCAATTGCATTTCTCATATTATTTGTTTTCTTGAAAAGGGACCAAAGTCCTCAAGGATTGCATTGGTGGCAGATGTGCGGAGGAAAGAGGACAAGGGAGGAAGTAAAAGAGAGGAGAGGATTGTAATATGAAAAATAAACAAACACTACCAGAATGGCAAGAAATCTGCGTGACTGTCCATTGGCCATCTGAACCAGGTTTGACTGAGGACAGGCCCAGCATACCTCCACCTGCAGAAACATACACAGAAACATTTTTAAAAATGTCCTTTTTCCTAGGAAGCCCTTTAGTGGTCTCCAAAATCTGAACTGGTGAAACACAAGCACTGTTTAGTGCAGACTTTCTGTCTGCACTAAACATTTCTGCTGACCAACACTTTTAAAGCCTTACCAGCCTGCTCCGTATTGAAGGCCACCAGCTTGGAGCTCGCTTTGATGCGGCTCCCCTGGCAGGAGAAGGAACCAGCTCGGACATTGGTGATCCATCCCTGGATTTAAAGACATGGACAGCACGAGTCAGAAATCATAACGGGTGAAACAAGGGTGTGATAATGCACATAGATATCTGGGGTCAGACGACATAAAAGAAAATCAATATCATTCCAGCCCCGGAATCCAAAGTGTTCACGTGTCCAAACACACAAACACAAACACACACACACACACACTGAAAAATCCAACAGAAAAACAGTTGAATCCGTTTCATAATATTAGAGGGCATACATGACCCAGTTGCTGTCTCAACCAGAATAAAACATGAATATAAAACAGGAAGGATCTAGCTAAGAGCAAAGTGGAAGTGGAAAGGACATCCTGCGTGCGTTGCACGGCAGAGAACTCTTAAAACCTCTTTCAACATTAACAGATGAGAGCTGCAAGAGGACTGCCGAGCTGCTGCTCTTAAAAATGTCGGAGACCAACCATGACATTCAAAAGTATGCATATATATTTGGATTATATATCCTACAAATGGGTATGTCAAAAGACCAGAAGGCAATACATGCCAAACCCACGCAGTGGTAAAAGTATGATCCCAATAAATGACAGTCCGAAACTTGATTTTCTTCTGATTTAACCACATGTAACTTTCTGCCTATTACCATCAGAGCATTACATCTTTAGTTATTGACTACCTGCATAGGTGTTTTATCCACTTGGAGTAATTTCCTTTCGAACTACTCAGCGTCAAATGAGAGCTGATTAAATTAAACTACACATTCTCTCAACCCATGTGTGAAAAACTCAAGCTGTTGGATAGTCGGAGGAGAAAAACATCCCACTCATCTTTGCTTTCTTGTCTCTTTACATCTCTACTGCCTCTCCTTTCGCTTTCTGGCCCTTGTCCCATGACAGCTCCTGTCACATGACTTCAGCACCGGAATTGCCTCAATCACACGTATTTATTGGTCAGTCATGTGAAGGGGCCAGTTTAACATGCAAGGCAAGCAAAAGCACCACCTGCTGTCTCAGATCACTCTGCAGAGATTGGAGACGTACTCAGATCATCCACTGTCTCTGTGAATACAAATCTTTTACTCCTATGAATAAAAACAGGGTAGGAGATTACATAATCCACCTCAGCAGGGAGAGCTACAGGCGGTGCAACTTGAAACAAATCGGACCCGAGGAAGAGAAAAATGGCAGATTTGTATGCAAGACACTCCAGTCCCGTCCAGACATGTCGCCTCTTGGAGCCTCCAGGGCGATCACACAGAGAGAGATTTGACAACCATATGTCAAATCTCTGCAGTCGAAAAAAAATAGTGCAACGTCGCATGCTTACTGAAAAGCAATGTGCAACTCTGTTAGCTAACGTTATAATATATCAGCATGATGATGATGGGCGTCACTGCATCATCAGATGTAACGTTAGCAGCTCCATGCAGCCACATGGCTCGTAGTTTTTTTCTACGAAGACGACAGTTTCGTCTTCTGAATACATGAGTGTTAGTTCAGATTCTCGTGCAGTTGTCTCAAGGCTGAGCAGCCTTCCAGATGCAGGAAGTTCAACATCCCCTTGCAGGCAGGCGTTCCCCCAAAACACAACTTAAGTAGCACAGCTAGAAACCCAGAGCTAATGTTAGCCGGCAGAACTCGCTCTTCCCAGACGTTCGTGAGCTACTCACGTCTTTCTTGGCAATTTTTGGAGTGGTGTTTTTGAATTTGGAGGTCTTAAAGCGATTCATGCTGCTCCCTCAAATTGACTTTCGTGCCTTCCGGGTGTCTCTGTCGAGCTGGTTGGTACTCGGCAGAGGACTCCTGTTACAGCTTGACAGTTCAGTTTGGCTGCGTCGTATCCGCTCGCTTTGCTCTACGGAGCTGTCCGCTTGGGCGGTGTCTTTTTTTCCAACACTAGAGAAACCCCTGCTCTCTGTCACGTGCTGCCTCTGAACTTAAAACACATGTATCCTTTTTTTCTTCAAACTTCCAATGCTCTTTGACGCTACGAACCTGATAATGTGTGTCTACGTTGAATCAGTCCATATAAAGTATCCATTAAAGCCATTTGAGTCGAGTTTGTAAAAAGAAACAGACAGATTTAAACTAAACTTTTGCAATTCGTTTTTCTTGAGAGAGCATCATCTTGAGTCAGAACGTCTTTGAGCTCTCGGTAACGCCCACTCCGTGCCGGGCATGCGCAGTGAGTCTGGAGCAGCGGCGAGTGTGAAGGAATCATGGCGTCCTCGGCTTCCCGGTGCTCCTCACGCTGGATTAAAGTCTTCGTGTCCTCTGGAAAGCGTGAGGCCAGCGCTGCCGCTGTTGTCTGTGCCAGCCATGGAGGCGTCCGCAGCATATCTACCCTGGGAGCAGAAAGACTGTGGGGAGGCAACCTGGTGCGTGGCAGAGCGGGGCAAGCGTTGACATTGAGAGGGCTGTCAGGTGAGTGGCGTACGTACGGCACCGGCCTATGCTAAGCTAGGCTATGCTAAATGTCTGGTTTACACATGTGACGCAGTATAAAACAACCAACTTAACATAATGAATTTCAATATATGGTCCTCATTTAAGATGAGTGAGCTTGTAACACACAAAAATGCGTTTGCTTTAATGCACACAGTTGAGGGTCGATGACATGTTATGCAATCAGTTGTGCTAACTTCGGTTTGCAGTCATCAAGTTGAATTTGCAAAGGGCTCCTCTGTGCCACATAACCAAATCAAACCCTGAATGCAGGGAAACTCTTATGGCCGAGCCACTAGCATATATTTACGACTTGCAAGTTCAAGTAAATCATCTTCAGCTTTACACACGTTTGTGTTGGAATAAATCTTCTTACAGGCCTGTCATCTGATTTGTCAGCAGTACATTCAGTAGCAGTAAACAGCAATGCAGATGAGACAATGCAGCTGCTTTACTCTTTTAAATAGTATTAACTTCCCCTTTTACTCTGTTTTGACACATTTCAGGCATCAAACCACCACATGCTGCCGGCAGGCTGTCCTTTCACACAAGTGCCACTGCTTGTAGCAAGCAGGACTTCTACCAGATCCTCGGCGTCCCTCGCACAGCAACCCAGAAGGAGGTCAAGAAAGCCTACTACCAGGTCCTCTCCTCCCTGACATGTATTCAGAGCTTGTTGGTTCTCAGATAGCCAATTGTCATAGTAGTTGACTGTGCGTTTGTTGTTCCTCAGATGGCCAAAAAGTATCACCCTGACACCAACAAAGAGGACCCGCAAGCCAAGGAAAAGTTTGCTCAGCTGGCTGAAGCTTACGAGGTTTGGTCTCTACTGCACTGTAATTCCTTGATGTATTTGAAATATATGAATATACATCTCTTCCAACAATCTAATTAGAATTACAAATGCAGCTCTTCAAACATTGCTCCCTGTTCCTCTCAGATCCTGAGTGATGAAGGAAAGAGGAAGCAGTACGATACGTATGGCTCAACAGGCTTTGACACTGGTCAGGCCGGTGGAGGGCAGCGCTACTGGTCTGGACAGGCCAGCAACGTGGACCCAGAGGAGCTCTTCCGCAAAATCTTTGGGGAATTCTCTGGAGGCCGTGGCTTTGGAGATTTCAATGCCATATTTGAACAACCACAGGAGGTTAGTGAGATAGTGTAAAATCATGGAATTCTTTATTGGTGCATATTCAGAGCGACTCATTTCTGGAACCCTCTTTTTTTTTACCCCAGTACTTCATGGAGCTGACCTTCACTCAGGCAGCAAAGGGAGTGAACAAAGAGTTTTCTGTTAGCATAGAGGCAGCCTGCCAGCGCTGCGATGGTAAGGGCAATGAGCCGGGCACCAAAGTCCAGCACTGCAACTCCTGCAACGGCTCCGGCATGGTGAGAGCTCTTGACACGCTGTCTTTTTTCAAAGTGTGTTTGTGTTGTGTCGCTTAACGCGAGCATTGTCCATACTGCAGGAGACCGTGAACACAGGCCCGTTCGTGATGCGATCTACGTGTCGCCGCTGTGGGGGCAAAGGCACAGTCATTGCCACTCCCTGCCACTCCTGTCGTGGGGCGGGACAGACCAAGCAGAAGAAGACTGTGACAGTTCCCGTGCCTGCAGGTCAGTCTCACTTCACCATCTGCTCTACTTTTCACACACTTCAAATACAGCCATGGGATTTTTTTGTATCTCTATTAGTGAGCATGAAAAGTTTAACTGTTATTGGCTTCTATTGTCTGCAAAATTTATACAAATATGTCTCAAAGCAGAACATAATTTGAACGCATGACACTGCAGGCCACTAAAGGCTTAACTGTAGTTTAATCTGTGGGTTTAAATTCTTCATGAATCATAACAGCCTTTTAGTCGACCAGAAATCTTTTGACCATGAAATCTTCTAACCAGAATCATATCTTTTTTACACTTCTTTAATGTAGGATGTGTATCCCACCTAACTGTGACTTGTTTTTGCTTCCAGGAGTGGAGGATGGTCAGACAGTCCGAATGCCAGTTGGTAAGAAGGAGGTCTTCATCACGTTTAGGGTGAGTATATTCATCAACAACCCATTCCAGAATTTAATGAGATCTCCACAAAGTGCATGTTCACATCAGAACCTCTGTAATGGGATTGTCTTGTGTAATGTACTGTAAGTGTGTTGACTAGTAAGAGGCATTGAGCTGTCTGAGCTCTTTGACTTTAAATTAACATTGATCAGACACATTGAGGTGCACTGCTTCTTGAGATTGTCTGGCTCTGAGATCTTGTGTGATTGATTGTGATTTGTTCTGGGTTGGTGTCCAGGTTCAAAAAAGTCCTGTGTTCAGGAGGGACGGCGCAGACATCCACTCTGACCTTTTTGTCTCTGTGGCACAAGCGATCCTGGGCGGCACGGCCCGGACACAGGGCCTTTATGAAACACTTAACTTATCAGTAAGTAGACACACACTTTTTCAGGCTTCTCCTCCGATGGGGAAACATTTCAGACGCATATCATGTAATAAATGACTGGATTGACTAGATTTTCTTATCGTCTTCAGATACCTGCAGGCATCCAGACAGACCAGAGGATTCGTCTGTCAGGGAAGGGGATCGCTCGTATCACTGGCTATGGCTACGGCGAGCATTATGTCCATGTCAAAATCAAAGTACCCAAGTAAGACACCTCAAACAAACGCACATCTTGTTCATTGTTTTATACCAGACAGAGACATAGGCCTTGTGAGTGAACACAATGACTTGATGTAGTCTTTAAGAAACTGGATCAAAACTATTTGACATGAGGATCATGAGGACCTTAACACCGTGTTTTTCTGCGTAGGACACTGACGGACCGACAGAGAGCTCTGCTAGCGAGCTATGCTGAGGACGAGACGGAAGTAGAGGGGACGGTCAATGGTGTCACTACCACCACCACAGGTGAGAGGACATTTACACTGACATTTACCTCCTGTTGTTTTCTTTGGTATCTCTGATCTTTGATGATGGGGGTTAAGTAACAAGAGTTTGATTTAGCTTTAAGTCCGGCTGATGTAGTGTTGATCTCTGTCCAGGTGGGCGGAGCAGTGGTAAGCGGTCTGAGGCAGGGCAAAGTGAGCATGACAAGAAGGAAGGAGAGTTGAAACAAGAGGGGGGCATCTTCTCCAAATTAAAGAAATTGTTTTGTTCTCCCTGACAGCCACAAACCAGGTACGACTAGTATTGATTAATTTGTCTATTCTGTTCTTCACAAATAAATGTGATGCATTATGCAACCCTCCTTTTTTTGATAAGTTTTCATAACTGGTTTGTGGCTGCATTAAAACACCGATGCGTGCATCCCCTGCATTCAGCGGGATGTCTCACCAATCTGGGATATCCTAAATGTCTGTTTTATGTGTCGTCAAGCAAGTATGTGTCGTCAAATTGGGACTGGCTTGCCAGCTCAATATAAAGAAAACAAAAGTTCAATTAACAGTCAATTTTAAATCCTTTTTTACCTTTTTCCTCTAATCTAACAGGTAAAAGGTCAACCGGTAGCTGAGAGGCTTGAGAGGGCAGAAGGGAGGACGGGGTGAGGCAAGCACAGCCACATCATACATGGATGGGTGATGGAGTGCTGGGTGTTGGATGAGGCCTACAAAGGTTGTGGATGGACCGATCTCGCCAGCCCTGCGCTGAATCAGATGGAGCATCACCTGCTCTGTTGCTTTGCCAAAGTGAATCCACACACAAGAGGATGTTCCAGTGCACCATTCGCCTCTCCAGTCACACGTCCGTTGCGGCCATTTGGGTAGCGCTGACTTCGAGCATTCATTCGGTGCATGTTGGTTTTCTGTTTATGCCCTTCAGGGCAGAATTCATGTGCACAGAAATAAATTATTGTATTGAAAAAAATACTTCAGATTTGGTCAAAAGATTATGTAGGATTAAACGAACATCCTGTTATTAATCCTTTCTGGTCTGTATGCTTTTGTTGTGTTTTCATGAATGCTGGAATTTCCCCCAAAGTTGTCAGCGCTGTCAGTCCCAGCGGGTTGAGCATCACCAGACTACATGTTGACCATGCGGTCCAGTGTTGGACAGGGTAGAGCTGTGTTTGCAAGGGAAAGTTAAAGTGGCTGCCTGAGCTGTGATGACTGAACTCCGTCCCTCTTTCAACCCTTTGCATTATGAGAAAATTCTGCACCTTCATTGCATTTGTTCGTTGTTGTGCATCATAGTCAATGTGTCTCAGAAGAGATATACTGTACTTCTATAATAAAGCTGTGGTCTGAGAGAAGCCTGTTTTATAGCAACCACTAAGGAAACAGCAGTCAACAGTGCTTGGTCTCCGCCTCCACAATATATATAGAATATATCTTCATTTAGATACAAATATGCAATTAAAATGCCACTTAACTGCCTCAGTACAATATTAGAAATGACGCAAAAATGGATTTTTTTTTGCAGATTTATTGTATTATATTTAATTGTTGGTGTGTATTTCATAAACTAGCCTGCATTTTTGATTTGAATAAATCTATTATCAATTGCTTTTCAAAGTGATGTTCTGTGGACATTCTTTCAACAGTTTCTCGCGCCTCTGAGGAGAAAGTCGGGATCACAATTGTCCTCAGGATGTTTTCTCTGGGGGCCATTAACTTTTTAGAATTCCACCAAAATGTGAAACTGACAATTACTACAGTTATTGTCGATTTAATGCTGACAAATTTGTAAAAGCATTATGGATGAATTTGGAGCAAAAGAATGTGCATTGAACATCATTTATTTAGCGATTTCAAACACCAGTCCCAATGAATCACCTTAATTTCAGTACAGGAAAAGATCATTTATTTCATTATGGTCATACAATGAGTGTATTTTCGCCAAACACTGTAAAGCTTTGCCAAGTTAGATACACAAAGGGATTAAGAGCAGCGTTAATAAAAACAAATTCAAAATCTAAATGCATTAGTCAAGCATCCCACTCAGTTTTATCAATGACCAAAACTCCTGAGATTCAAGAAATCGTCCCTTCAGTATATCTAAAAATACTGCGGCATTTTGACACATCACACTGGCTTCAAAAAATAAAATGAATCATGGACGATAAGCGAGGGCCGTCCCTGTAATTTCCCTCCATGTGCAATGCATTGTTTTGCCATCTTACTTCAACATGAACCTGAGACTCGGAACACAAAACGCATCATGACGTCACCATGCCTGCTAACATCTGAATGAGTTCTGCTAATGAATGAACACACTGCACATTATGTGTGAACATGTTGTACAAATACACAAAGCTCCTTAAAGAGTTTTCTTCAGCAGGTTTGTTATGCTACTCTGCATCAAACTACTCAAACTACTCCAAGCAAAAGAAGAAAAAAACAACTGCTTGGAAAGATGAAGCAAAAGGTTATTGAAGTGTACTGTATTACCGTGTGAAGATACGTTATTGAACTTTAATCGCAAAAACACCTCAAATACACTGCAAACAGTACACACAGAACACTATATCCCTCCTCTGTGCTTAAAAGACGGAGTTGTGCAGTACTGGAAAAGTTGATCGCACACTTGCTGTATGGACAAAAAATGAATAATGATTACAGTTTTAGTGATGATGCATGCCGGTATATCCATAACAAATGGATACATAAGCGAGAACTGGGCTGCTGAAGGACAGACCTACAAGTACCTAAATTGAAGTAGTTCATAATAATCCACAACACTCCAGATACCTTCAGCCATCATATAGACAATCATTAACATTACAAGAGATAATCACCTTCTAAAACAGCTGCAAACACATCTGTGAACACCTTTGTCCTAATATAGGCTCCTGTGGCAGGTAAAACAGCATCATTCATCTTGTATAGTTAAGCTATGCATATAAACAGGCAGGGTTTTGTTTTTTTAAATAGAAGATGCCATATCTTATGATTCTGAAACAGAGAAATAGTAAATTAGAACATGCATCAATAGATACTCAAATATATGCTATATTCACTGGAAGAAGTGTATTAATCATACACTTGTCAGAGTGTAGGTGTGCTATATTTTGAGGAAAAAAAACAAGAGCTTTTGGATTCCATCACCCGACTTCTAGTACTTAAGTTTTCTTATAGTACAACCTGTACAAACGCTTTGGAAATATTTGATGCAACTTTTGAATTATGAAATGTGATAATGTATTTAAAAAAGAAACACAACTGCACACACAACTATGTTTCAATGGTATCATTGGAACTTCAATCAATGTGTAGAAGTGAAACAAAACTACTGTAGTATTATTGACATTACTTCTTCTCTGGTCAAATTTAGATCTTTTAATAAAAAAATTAAAAATAAAAACCTCCTTCAGCATCCACACAGCAGTCTGCCCTACAAAAACATACTGTGCTATTCTACTCGTGCCACACGTGCTTCACCATAAATGAATGTTGATAATCCCATTGGGCGGAATTAATGAACTATCACTTTTTAGTCAATTATACATGGGCAGCATCAACGTCGCCATGCTTTTCAACCTGGCAGTTGAATTGAAAATTGTGAGGCAATGTAACTTCACAATAACTTAGGTATTAACACGGTGTTCTTCCACGCTGTAAGTTCAAAGGACGGAGGGATAGTGCAGAGTAGTTAAATAAATGGTAACGAGGTGTACTCTAATGGAGGGATGGTTGAGATGACGTCCTCATGTTCACACAGGACATTTTAAGGGAATTCCATTGACAAGAATCAATTCTGAGTTTATTTCTGGTCAACCACTCTTGTTAGCAAACACGTAACATTAAATAAACTTGGACCCGTTCAGAATGTTTGTTTGAAACTATGAAATGGTCGACAGCTTGATGGAGTGTTTTGAGCACTCCTTACTGTCCTTTCGACTCCCTTTCTCTTACAGCAGCGAAGTGACGGGCGACGGCTGGATCACATCAGATACCACGCAGCCCATCCAGCCAGAGCCGCGACCAAAGCAGCAAACAGAACTTGTCCAGTCGGGTGTCGGAGCACAGCCATGGCGAGCTGAGAGGCGTATGCCGTCCCACTCGACGCCGCTGTGACACAGAGGGAGCACAAAAGCAAACTTATACAAGAGCCCCACGAAACCTTTATAAAAGCACAGTGCGACGGAGAGAAGCGTCAAAGCATACCCATTTTGGCGGTGTAGTAGGGACATTTGCTGATGTCTCCGCCCGCTCCATGGACAGGCAGGCCAGCATCCAATACATCCTCCTGGTTGGCTTCACCGAACTCTTCAAGCTCCTCAAACACCTGGCGGCAAAAACACACGGTAACTCAAGTTATCGAGCTTGCTGCATTCTCTATATTCCAGCAACTGTTCACGGATGAAACAACCAGAGAGTAATATCTGTTTTGGCTTATCTAGCAATTTCTATGCAATATACAGAGACCTTATATTGTCGCCCAACTCTACATCAAACAATACGTGAACAATAATAATAGATGACAGCAACTTCAATATGTCTTGAATTTCAATAAATACACAGATCGCCCCTAGTGTTTCCAAAAGATAGCATCCATTCCTTCTATTCTCTATCACTCCAACTCCAAAATCCTGACCCTGGGCCCTTACATCCATGTTGAACTGGAAGGCCTTGACAGCCTCTTCTACAAGTCTCTTCTTTATTTTCATGTCCAGTTCCAGCTCGTTCATCCGACTACGGTACAGCTGCTTGAATGCTTTGGCATTGTTGATGCCATCAAACTGGTAGAATTCAAGGCCCTCCCCTGTGGACGGCAGCTTCATGGCTCTCTGCGCCACTTTCTTCAGCACCTGTCCCCCAGACAGGTCCCCCATGTAGCGGGTGTAGGCATGGGCCACCAGCAGAACTGGGTCTTCCTGGCCTACTTGATGAATACGGTCCACATAGCGCTGGGTGGCCTGGGAGCAGCTGACCTGGCTCTGCCAGTCAGGGCCATAAAAGTACTCAAGGTCACGGGCCAGGGCCTCGTGGCGGTTCAGCTCCGTGGGAAAATATAGAGGGGCGAAGTGGGGGTGATCTTTGTTCCTTTCAATCTCCTCCTCCATGGCTGTATATGTGTAGTAGAGTGCCACAGCGCCAAGCTAGGGAAGCAAGAAAGAAAAGTTAGCATTGCTCCTTTTAATACCTAAATGTTTATTAAATGTTTTCTCTCCTCTTGATTGTTTAGTAAAGCACCCTGTGCCATTAAATTATAACCATTCCTCACTCTTCTTCAGACTGACCTTGAAGAGCTCTTTGCGGATGCGTCCCCTAAGGAAATCTTTCACAAACTGTGTGTTCTCAGCCTTTTCGTGAACCTCTTTGGTTCCTGCTGCCAGCACCTCAGACAGATCCTCAGGACTGGAGAATAAAAACGTTTTTAAATAATAGGAATTATAATGTGTGTTTTAAAAAAACACAACAAACATGAATATTTTGTAATCTTATTTCACTGTTTCAAAAGGTAAAGGTGTGGGGGATTTACCTGAGGGCGTTATCTTTTGCTCCCTCATATACAGGCCCTCCATTGGACACACTGGCTGTTGTCTCCATCTTCTTTGCAGACACTACTGGTGTGTTTCTGACGGTTAGTTCCCTAGAGTCATCAAAACATCATTTACATTCAAATGATATGACACCAGTCATATTTTTGTTTCAACATACTGTACATGTGAATCTTGAAAACATGTTTATATTTGAACTATATTGCTACAGTTGTGATCAAGTCATATGCAGTAATATTGTATGCAAGATTGCATAATGTATCTTTACTATGACCTATAGTTGCAGCTGTCTAAATACGTCTTGAGTCAAGATTGTGTAACTGCCTTTCAGAATAAACAAGGAACAAAGTCACGCTGCAGTGATTCTGTTCTTCTAGAAGTCTGAGGTTATGTGCACTAAAACAAGAACAACTCATGAAGGCAATATACGTGTTTACACTACACACACTTGTCCAGAGTTGGGATAGTACATGTAGAAAAACACACATCCACAGTAAATTGCATATTTCAGTCTATTCAGGAAAAGGGGGAGCTGCTGTCACCCCAATTATTTTCACTGACATGAGGTTCAAAAGATGCCACTTTTATAAATCAGCTGCTTTAACCCTTTTGACCTTATTTACTCTGAGAGGAAGACCAAGCAACGTGGGAGTGAAAGCTAATACAGTCTGGCTTTACATGGGGAAAAACGCTACCTTTAAAAAACAACACATTCAGCCATGAACTACTACATGAACACAAAGCCAAAGAAAAAGCAGCTCAAACAACACAGCGCAGGCCTTCTGGCATTTACCACAAGTCTCAAAGAATAGCTGGTGTTGTATAAGGGGGGAGGGAGGTTACTCAAGGGATTTATTCCAGTTGCGCTCCTCACTGTGATCAGAAACATCACCTGAAGCCACACACTTCAGGTGAAGCACACGCTCGTGTTGTTATTCATGACACCTCTTAACACGCTCGGAGCCTTATTCAAATAACAACAGCTAACTTTGCTGGATGACGTTAGCTAAAGTAGCTAATAGCTAGCTAGCATTTCAACAAGCTAAGCAGATTCAGGATTTAACGCTCGGCGTCAACGTGTCACAGTGCAGACTCGATATGTTTGTTCAGCTATTTAGTTATATATTAACGGGTTAGACGGCTTTGATATCACATTGACATTACAAACCTTCAAGAGCGGTCCTCCTGGTCGACTTCACTATAAATCAGGCTGGAGGTCCAGGATTGAACTGCACTTCTAACTCCGCCCCCGACCACGCCCCTGACTCCGCCCCCACCTCGCGGTTCTCCAAAAGAAGAGCTGAGGATGCAAATCGGTAAACAACTACTAAATGACTACAAATATACTATTAATAATACTTGTATTCATTTGCTATTTTTGCACATTGGAAATTAAAAGTTCAAAAATAGGTAAAGAGGGAATAAAAGATTAATGACGCAGGTGAAAGCAACACAAATGGCTGTTATCTCTCTAGTGCAGGAAGGGTCTCTGAGTTAAAAGGTAAGAGCAATTTCATACTGAAGGTAGTACAGTGGAGTACAATGAATTAATGAGTTTATTTTTAAGATCAACCATGAATTTTAACATATAAAAGTAAATGCCACTATAGGACTAATGGGGACCATCCACACAGACATAAAAGAATAAACTATACTGACTCATAATAATGCTGTTCAATAGGCCAAACCTCTATCTTGGGTGCCGATAAATAAGTAAAAGACCCACTACACTAATTAAATGTATTGAACTTCAGACCTACACAACAAATCAGCTTTACGCCATATGAGTAAAAAGTAAGGCAAGGCATGATAATGGACATAATCATATGATTAAAAAAATCTTTCTGGTAAAAGTTACAGTGAAAATGTAACGAAGAAAAAATTGTGTCATGAAGTAACAGGCTGTGCTATATAACAGATACTGTTATGATCATTTGATCGTGCAAAATCTACAATGATCACCAAGTGTACTAGTTTACGATTGACTTAGTGTGAAGTTATATTTTACCGTTAATATTGAATCATACCTCTAACGTCATAAAAAGAGATGAACTAAAATCATCCCATAAACAAAGATGCAAGTCCACGTTAGCAGACAAGAAGAATATAACCACAAGATGGCATTCACATCAAGCAAATCTGCAGGTTTGAACACATAGATGTAAAAGACCAATCAAATCTTTCTGTTGGCTAATGTATCTCAAATAATTTTGTTTTGTATGGAAAGTAAATAAATGGTGTAATAATATGTATTAATAATATTAATAATTAGGTTATGCAAAAAATATTCCATCAATAGACAACTTCTATTAATCTCTGGTGCCCCTGAAATTATTCCCAAAATTGTGTTTTTTTATATATTATGACAGGATTGTTGATATGCCATTTTCTTTATTGTGATGGTGCTGCAGTATTGTTAAATTGGCTCAGTTCTTATAGAATACGTTTTATGATGTTTCACTGTATAGAGTTAGTCACGCTTCTTTTTCTTCTTTTCCACAGCGCGACCTCAATAAACGTGATGCTGTGCCAGATTGAGTCTACTTGTGGACACAGTAGACACATGTCGGTCAACACAAGGCCAATACCTTGTGTTTCCTATTGTTGATTTTCAAACACTTTTAAAATTAGAATTGATAATTTTGCAAACCTAAAAAGCAAGAAAATATTAAGGTAGTTACATTTATGGAGTTAAATTGAAGCATTTGGATCCTCAACAGAGCTTAATACCAAATGCTTGTCATTGAACACATTTGAAAAAACAAATTGAAGGTGTCAGATTTGGAGAGATGAAAGGGGTCAGAACTGGAGCAGCGCATTATCTTGACAGTGCACTGTAAACATGGAGTGTATGTGAAAATACAGATTAGCAGGTGTTTGTCTTGATCTGCCCCAAACTCATAATCCAGCAGAATCTATGTCTTGAGCCTGTAGGGTTACTCTGCTAATTACAGACCATAGTTTAATCAGGATGTTCCAGGTGTTTAGTTTCCATTATGTTTCAAACATGCTGCTCATTAATTATATAGGAGGCAGTTGTTTGTTTGCTGAGCAGATTGTGCACTGGTTCATGATTGTATCGGGGAGTATAATCATGCGTATGCTGTGTGTAAGCGCGTCTGGGCTCACGTGTGTGTGGTTGAGAAAGTGTACGTGTGTGCAGCCGGCTGCAGTGTCAGATGCTTGCACCTCCCCCCCATCTCTGCTACTGAGCCACAGGAGGCTGGTGGGGGGTAAAGATGAGCTAACAAGATGATTCACTTCCCTCCAACAGGGCCAGCAAGCTGTTGCCATTATAATAAATTGCTTTGGGAAGTGATGTGCCAGCGATATAGTTCAATAACAGAGGAGGGGGACTCTGATTGGGCAAAAATTGGCAAACGTAACATCCTCTTAGATGCTAATTTGTTCATTTTTTAAAATGAGAAATTCACAAAACAAAATGTTTGGCAACCATTTTCACTGATATTTTCTTGACTTTATTTTGCTGCAATTTGCTTTTATTTGTCAGTCTGGTCTGCTAAGGACCCCATATGCGAGATATGTTGATGCCTTGATGTGTTAAAAACACTCTTATAAACACACCTCATCGGAAATGCTGCAGGTCATTTCACCGGACTACAAGTTAACATTGCAATTATGATCAAACGCTTTTCATTACATCACGGAAATCAGAAAAGCAGAAATAATGTGGCTGTGATGAGGGAAACATTAAACCAGCACAAAACCTCTAAAATAGATACAACAATGTCAATAAACTCATAGAGAAAAAAATTAAACATCACAGTATCTGTCTAGCTACACATGACCATCAGTAGTATAATGTGTAAATGTAAACCTGAACACAGGTACAACTGGTATTATCAATGCTGCATAGCATTTAATTGCCGGACTTCAACATCGATAAGACTCTGACAGTACCAAGATGCAAATTACCAAAATATATTCAGAAAGTGGAATGTCATTAAAAGGTATACAGACCTTTGACAGCATAAAAAACAAAAATGGCAGCGTTCTCTTTCACGAGGAGCCTCTTGCCTTAAAACCTGTGTTAGTTTAATCAAAGTTTGACTTAGAAAACAATAAAAAAACAGCCATAAATAAAAAAAATGCACATCTTGTGTTTTTATTGTCATTATTTCAACAAAATGCCACTTGACTCCTTGTTACTAGCTGCTAAACACTAGATACATTTTGGATTTATGCTTCGTCTGACAGACATAATGTACAACAAGCTAACTAAATTAGACCTTTGCATAAAATGCACATGTGTAACTTTTGATATTATGGCTTTGATCCATTGTTGAACCTGTGCTTAAGAAGCCGGCGTTCCTTCTGTGTAAATAATTAATAACTGTATTGTGTTACAGACCTATGTCTAACGTTAATGACAATATAACATTGCTGATTGCTGTGAAGTTAACCTACTTCAGTGGTGCTTCTGCAAGATAGCCACTCAGATAAGTGCTCAAATCAGATTAGTTTTCACTATACACAGACAACAAGAGGATCTGAATCATTTGGACCATTTATAATGTTACATGAATCAACAATAAATGATCCTCAAGTTAGTCATATCCTATTTTTAATAACTGTAACCTACGGTGATATGTAAATAGGCTGCTTGGGAACATACTTAGAAAATGTAATGATTGTTTTTATCAAAATGACCAAAAGGGCTCTTGAGAGTAAGCCTAATAATGTGCAATTAACCTAATTCACATATAATTGAGTCGAGTATGAGCAGGACCTGAATAATAAAAGATACAAGCAGACTCTTTCGATTTTATTCCCGAAACAGAGACACTGGTTTACACATAAACAGAGACATCGTGGAACAAACAGGATACAAATGAGCTGTGACCTCAAGCATCGTCCCTGGTAACGACCGCACTTCTCGCGAGAAGTGAGAACTTTGACGGCGAGGTGAAAGCTGGGTTGCAAAGTTTCTGATCGTGTGCAGGTTATAGTTAACAAATACGGTAACGTTATTTATTTGCTTTAGTATTAGAAGATTTTCATGACGACAATATCCGTTTGAACCTTTATGTGATCTTCACATTGCCTCACTGTGACTTTTTAAAAATTAATTTCTACTAAGAACAGACAAACGTGACTTCCGCATCCGCTAAATTTTAGATTTCGCGGGTCTGCTCGTAAAAAGAAGGTTGTTTTAATATGACGATGTCTTTCCATACCTTTTGTAACAGATTGTTCGTTTCTGTAAACTCCACAGTTTAAAACCAACAGTGAAACATTTGTTAATGGTTTCCAGCGTGGTCTCCGTGCGGCATCAGGCATGTCCCTGCTGTGCCTGGTTGAGCAGGCGATCCGGTCTTGCAAAGCGGAACAAGCCAAGATTGAGGACAGCATCCAGCTCTACAGAGAACTATTACACACCTTGTAAGTAACGTCATAATCTACGTTGTTCTATCAGTGATCACAATTTCACCTGTCTCCAGAGTCTAATTAAAACGCAATCCTGTCAAAGAAAAACATACTTATAAAATAATTTAACGATGTTAAATCGTTTGTTCTTTAGACCCAATTTAAAGTGGATTTTCAATTTTCACAAGGGTGACTGATGATGTTGAGGAAGGACGAGCCACGGTCTATTACTCTGATCTGGCGCTGTGGCTTAGTTGGTTAAGCGCTTGTCTAATAAACAGGAGATCCTGTCTTCAATTCCCAGCAGTGCCTTTTTCCGCCCAAGGTTTCTCTTTTTTTCTTCATCACTTCGGCGACTCAACGGTGACTTATTATGAACAACAAATTGCAGGACAGTAAAGCCAGAGATACTTACAATAGCGTACCATTCATCTCTTATTTAAAACCCATCCGAAAAACCCATCACTAGACTACTTCTTCAAGCTCACCAGCTCAGTACATCTATTTGTCAAAGTTCTTTAATAACAACACTTATGGGGCCGTAATAAAAAAAAATGTTACATGTGTATGTTTTAAATTGTATTTGCTGTTATATCATTACATGGGATTTTAAATGCACACAAATAACAACCAATAAAAAAAAGATAGTTTTGGATCTGCCCGTATCGAGATAGTAAAATTAAATTAACCGAAAAGTCTTATCACATACAGAATTGCATCGTGGGATTTGCCTGTTTATACTGAAAGTCAAACTGTTTAAAGTAGGTTGTGCAAATGTTATGTATTATTATTATTATACATTGTTGCCCAAATGTAATTAATTGTGCTCCTCTGGGATATTTTAAGTGTGAAGTCTTTTCCCGCAGAACGGCACAGCCGACGACGGGCTTTGATGAGGCCCAGTGTGCAAATGATACTGCTATAGGTAATCAAAACAATTCTGTGTTTGCCAATTACAATGCTCATTCATCCACAGAAAAAAATTTAATCAGTTAGGTTTGAAGGCATTTTTCATCTGTTGTCACATGCAGATGAAACAACATTATGTCAAAAATATTCTTTGCATTATGAAAGATGTGGTAATATGTATAGTTAATTTTAGTAATTTATTTTATTGTAGATATGAGCAAATGTGAGCAGTCATGTGCAAATGTTATATTCACAGATACAGATACCTCACCAGGGGAAAAAGAAGATATGGAATTGCTTGAGCGAGCCCTGGAGAAAGCCTTTCGGGTCCGTGCTGGCACAGGATATTCTAAAAAAGCCTCAAGCAAACAATCTCCACCTCAAAAGGAACCTGGCACTACTGCGGTCGCATGCAAAGGAATGCAGGCATCTGCAGCTTCGAAAGGAAATCAGTCCACGTCCAGATCCAGATCCAAATCTGCCACCTCAAAAGAACACAAAAGACCTGGTCCGTCAGCACCCTCGAAACTCGGCTCAGAACCTTCAGCGAGCTGTTACCCTGCACAGTGCAAAACCGCAATTAATAAAAACATAACCCAGAACTGGCCTTTGTCTTCAGATGGGATTGTGCATCACCAGGCAGCAAGAAAAGGGTCTGGCTCTGTTGATCTGGGTCAGTTTCACACCTCTACTCTCCACTCTAAAAACAAGACTATTCGAAGTAACTCTTCGAGTGGACGTGACCCGGGCCAAGCTGCAGCTATCGTTGCTTTTTCAAGTAACACAGGGCCTAATTCACAAACGGAGGAGCCCGGAGTTCACAGTTTACCTCGACAAAATGGGTATGTTTTTACACAACTTGACCATAAAGAAAATCACACTTTGGAAGTCACAGTCAGCCATTGGTTCAATGTGCTATTATAATCATTCTGTTTGCCTTTGCTTCATGGGAGGAAAACGTCTGAACAGATGGCAAAATGGAAATCTCTAAGGAGCAAGCAAAACAGGTGGCCGAAACCAGCTTTCTTTTTTCTTTCTTTTCATTTCTTACATTTTAAAGCAGATTCCACAGTTTCTGTTTGGACACTAAGTTTCCATCTTTACATTATCATTAGGTTATGGGACAAAGTTGCTGTCCTCCAAAGGAAACCTGTGCCCGGGAGGAGTCACTTCATGGAGAGAATGAGAGCTATGGTATCCTTCCTTTTTCCTATTGAAGCCCGTCAAAATGAGCTGGAAGCCTTAGACTTGTTTTCCATGCTGTGTAGTTTGGAAATATACTCCTACAATTCCACTGATTGCCATTGTGCAGCTGTTGGAAATTAGTATGACTCTAAGAGCCTGCACAAATTCGATGAGTACACTTCCATTCATCTGAGCAGTCTTGCTGTCCGGCATGTTGTCCTTGACCCTGCCTCTCTGAACCCTCTAGTTCCCGAGGGGTTGGCCATGTGGTTGTCCGGATCAGACCAGGTTTCTAGTTGACAGACTCACTCACCAAGGTCATGACCTCAACCAGCACTGCCAGACAACGGAGCTTTTGGCCAAACAGACGCAAGAATCAACCACAGAGCTGGGTAAGAGCCTGAACAGATGATGCACGCCAACACAAACAATTAGGAGTGATGGAAGGAGGAGAAATGAAGGCGCTTGATTACACAAGTGTGTGCGGGGAGAAAATTATAATTTTAGAGGAAACTGCTCAGGGGGTTGGCAGGAAGGGACTTGCTGAGAGCCATTTACACAAATATATCAGTGATAAGCTTCCGCCAATCGTGCTCAGGACCCTGCAATAAGCAGTTGAGATATTTTAAGGTGACGTGACATATTATGGAAATTTATGGTATTTTCTGACACATTGAGACAGTCAACCATCAGAGGACATAGGTCAGATTTCATCTTTCATTTGATATCAGGTTTTTTAACTTGAAACGCCTAACAATTTAAATCAGGGTTTTTATGTGTCTGTACTGGGAAATTGATTTACCCAAAAAATAAAAAGAAGCATAATATGTCTCCTTTTAACAATGGTTTTAACGCACGGTCTACACACTCGGGACTAATTAACAGTCACCTGTAATCACACTGCCGGTGAATTTCTGTTCTTTGTTCCATATTTCTATGCAGGCGGGAAGGCAAACCACTCTGATTCCTGTCTGAGATTTCTCATGACAGCCGCACAGCTCCAGAACGTCGCAAACCAAGCGAAGCAAGGTGGGAATTAATCTGGCTTCGCTAGAACATAACCTACTTCTTCAAGCCATGAATCTAAATTTGGTTATATGAAGGGGGTCGTGAGCAGAAGAAAATACATCATGAAAATATTTTATTCCACAGCACAGACTTACATAATTAACAAGCAGTGGTTGAGAAACCTTGACCCTGTGTTTGAATCATCTTGCCTGGGTTTCAGGGTGTAAGTGTGTAACATGGTGTACTTCCATTACCTTCAGCAATACTGTTATAATGAAGCTGAGATTTTCCATTGACGGCACTCAAATGACCGTATCATCTCCAGGGAAGGACTTTTGTTTATGTTTAGCAGTAATAGCTTCAGTGCAGCACAAGCATGTTGCTAAAGCCAGTGTGAGAGAGAAGTTTCCAGTCATCTCCAGCTCCCTGTTTACGCCACACACCATCGTGTGCGGCGAGTACGTGCATCCAATCTAGCGTCTCACATCCGCTATTCAGTATGTAGTTGTTTTTTTTGTGAGTTTCATTTTCAAGGGCGGGATTCCTCGTTTTATTGCATTTTAACAACGTTTGAAAAAGTGAAGCGCGCTAACGAGCTAATGCAGCCTCTCCATCTTGGCGCATGGAAAATGAAAACAGAGCCGCAGTGAAACCCCAGTGCCAGATCAGTACTTTCCTTGGCCTCGACAGATCCCCCTCCCTGTGACGGTGGGGTTTTAAAGCTGTCTATCCTGGCGTGGCGAGGCAAGGGCCTAGCTATTTAAAGCTGAGGCAGCAGAGCAGAAAAACGTTTCAGGGTACAGTTGCTCACGCTCGCGCTCTAAAAATAACTGTATTTTCCATCAGAGTGGGAAGCATGGGATCGATGGAGGCCACAGGGAGGTTGTCTTTGCCCCACTGGGGCAAATGGCGTAGGGGGAAACGGGATGATTGCACCCCTACCACCGACTATAACCTACACGGCAGAGGCAGAACTCAGAGAGCTGGAGACGCTGAGGATGAGGGTGTCACTGCTGCAACAGGAGATTCACCTCGAGCAGGTGAGGGTTGTGGGCTTTAAGCACCTGGTGCAGCAACATTTCTGTGAGCTGTAGTCAATACCCACTGAGAAATAATGTGCTGACAGTCTCTTCTTCTATGTAACAGGCTATATTGGACACTCTGTCCCCTCAGCTTTCCTCCATGATACCTGGGCCTGGACGTCCCAACCTCAGTGTGCTGAGAGACATTTACTCCCTGCTCGGTGAAGGAGGGGAGCGGTCCCCCGCTATAGTCCTGGACACTGAGCCCGACTGATGACAGAGCATGCAACACCATGTTCTATTTTGTCTCTCCCCTTTCTCCACATAAGATGAATAAAATCTAATCCAGTGTAACACCGATTGAATTGTTTCCTTCTGACCCTGTCAATAAAACTAGAAAATAAAATTCACAAAAAAAATTGCAAGACCATTCATTTGGATTGCCTTGGGCTAAGCAGATGTACCTAAGTAAGAGTAAACATTTGTCCTTGAATTAGGATTCAAGGTGAAGAATCTTTTTTTTAATTTGTCAGATTCCACAAACAATTCATCATCTGAATATTTGTAAGTCCAGTTGATCTTCGCGTATAAATTTCAATTTGAACGGCTTTTGTTTTATTTTTCTAATAGTTCATTGCGACTTCTATGTTTAAACTATACTTTGACTCCGATTTTTGTTGTGTTCTTGGACTACGTAACAATCATTACCTAGAATAACGTGTAATGGAAAAATGTAACCCTGGGTCGGTATTGCAACACTGCACGTACCAGCAGGTGGCACTCTTTCACAGATGAAGTGACCAAAGAATACACTCGCAGGTGATTTGTGTTTAATTGCTTCATGAAATCAATAAACAGCCAGTTGGAGTCAATCTGTGACCTAGTATCAAATGTGGAAATAAGACTTCATAAAATGCAAACGAATATAGGCGCTTCTTATTTTAATCCTGTCTTTAACAGAAGGCAGCAGGGACGCCGTGACTTTAGCCTCATCTTCCATGTGTTCATCCTTCTGTCTGAGATTCTGAGGCGCTCACAGGGTGAACTAATGTGTTTGTTAGTCATGAGACGGACATGCGACCTCTCCCGTGTGTTTTAGTTCACTGTGAACTATGTTTCTCCATATGGTGTGTTGGATTTCCATACCGGGGCTTTTATAATCTACATTTAATGATGTACAATACAATATCTCTTGGATCTGAGAAGACTTGTTTTTGCCGCCGCCGCAAATACTGTGTGAGGGCGTACGTGAGATGCAGAAAGCCTTGGAGAGGCCTGCAAGGCTCGTGCCCACAGAGATGACGTGTGGATGGCAGGGGCTGTGCCAGACTGGGCAACAGGTGGCGCTGGGTTCACACAGCAGGACGTGGGTGTCTGCGCCCTACTACATAAACGCAGGGACATGCACACTCAAAGCAGGCTGAGTCACAGAGATGCCCAGGTGCCCGGGTCGATGCATGCTGCAAGCTGGAGATGGCATGTCTCCCCGAGGAGAGGAATAAAAAGGTTAAAAAAGGAAGATGACGTTTTGAGCTTCACATTTCTTCCTGTGTATACAGCAACAGAAGCACAATGACGACGGCAACTGCTCTTGGTTTCCCTGTCTCCCACCACTCGAGGATTGCGATCATCTGTACGAGACCGTGGAAATGTGCTGCGAGCTTCTTGTCCGCCCTGACAGTCTCGGATGTGTGTGTGTGAAAGTAGTAAAGGAGGAGGCAGGGAAGCATCCATGTCAACACTACACATGCGTCCCAGAGGGAGTGGCGCCTACGCAACTCAGCCTTCCTGTGACCTGCATACATCAGCTGCTGCCCGGCTCTGGCTGACACCAGCAGAGCTCTTCCACTCCCAACAGCACGGCCCTGCCCAGGTTACCCGTGTCTCATGCATTTGTCCCTTTTTTCTCACGCCTTTTTTAGTCACATAATGGAAGATCCCAGTAAATTATAATTTCCATGGAAGAAACTTGTTTTCTTACCCATGTCAACACTGCTGTAAGCCACACGTAGGCTACTCTCAGTCGAAGAGGGACGGAGTTAAATAGGCTTTTCCTTTGTCAGACACATTCCTTCTTACTTGTACTCTTTTTTTTCCTTCTTTTTTCTCCACCCTTTTCCTTTTCACGTTTTGTTTTAGCCTTATTTAACTGCAGTGCTCGAGTCCAAGTACAAATCCACAGAAACTGAACAGTGCTACCAAGAATTCACTTTTCTTCTTCAAATGCCTATTGAACATCTCCTTTATCCAGCGCCCCGGCCCTCACATACGCATTCCTCACTTCCCTTCTTTTACTCCTTTTATTACTCATCTAGCTCTGTTTCAGTGTGAGCTACAGCAGGGATCGTTAAATGGACAGTTAACCCCAAAATAAAACATCTTTTCCACCTGCTGTGCTATTTCAATCTAGATTGTTTTGGTGTGAGCTGCCTAGTTTTGGAGGAATCATCCGTGGAGATGTCTGCCTTCTCTCCAGTATTATGGACTATATGGCACACAGCTAGTGTTGGTCAACGTGTATTTCTTTATTTTGTGGTGAACTGCCACTTTAAGTCAATGTGGTCACCAGTTATTAGGGTTAATTATTTGGTGCACAACATTATTTGTTAGGTTTAATTTTATTTTAAGACAAAGGAGACTAAACGAGGGAGCAGTTCTGCTTTTCATAAGGAAGCAAGTTGTGCATTCATTTGAGAATAGGTATCTCTTAATCCTATGCTATATGGTTTCAGATGCATGAAGATGTTTTTCCTAAACCTATAATTGAATCGTATTGGTTGCACATGTCTCTTTAGATACTCAAGATGTCATGCATGCACTATATTTCTTGTTATACCTAGAGCTGTTGTGAGGTCAAATATTCTTTGAGACACAGCTTTAATGCATATCAAAGATGTATGTCGTGTCATTATAACACATGCATCCCTTAATACACTCGAAAGGACCATTCTCTTTTCTGGGAATTGTAGAAAACAGCACGAATGAATTCCAGAAGCCATTCAGCGACAAACTGGCATAATCAATATTAAGATCACAGTTCATTTTCAAAAAGCTATTTTTAAAATCCAGTAATGCCTGAAGATAAAAACACAGACGTTCAACTGCGTACACACATTTATCCTTCCCTAACATAGCTTTTCAGATGTGGAGGAGTGAGATAAGCAAGTTTCAGAGAAGAGAGCTGTCTGGATTGATTTTCTTTTCATGAGAGAAGAGAGAGAGAGAGAGAGAGAGAGGGAGAGAGAGAGAGAGAGAGAGAGAGAGAGAGAGAGAGAGAGAGACAGAGAGACAGAGAGAGAGAGAGAGAGAGAGAGAGAGACAGAGACAGAGAGACAGAGACAGAGAGAGAGAGAGAGAGAGAGCTGCTTGGGGATTAACTACTACTGGGTCGCCTTCTATGCAGGACTGGCACCAGTAGTTTGTGTGGGTGGGTTGGAAAGCAGTGGGCGCTGCCTGTGTAGTTCTGTCACATGTGGTCATGCTCATTAGTCTACACACTAACATTGTAGAGGCATCGTATATTTGATAGTCTTGTCGACTGCATGAACATAAATGTGTGGGTGGTCATAGGATTTTTCTTTGCAGTTTGCTGCAGTGGAAACACCGTCACTATAAAACTTTCATGTGGAGGTGGCTGTGATTGCACATTTGTGCTGTTGTGGTGCGACAAGCGACGGAAAAAGTTATTTTTCAATCGAAGAGGACGTGGGATTCCCCTTTCTTTTCTGATTTCCAGTCAGCAGTGAGCTTCTGTATTCATCAGGCGAGGCTTTATTACTGCAGGAAAAGAAGAAAAAAGACAGCAATTGAGAGTCAGTGATGGGGAGATGAAGAAAAGATGGAGCAGTTAACTCTTCTCCCCTCCCCCTTCCTGTGCATCGTCAACCTTGTATTCTCTCTGCTTCAATGTTTGACGTCACACAGAAGAAGACCAATCAGAGCGTTCGGACTTCCCTGTTTTTCTGCCCTAGCTCCTCCCCTTGCCACGGCCCCATATATATCCCCTGCCACTACATTAAGCAGAGTGTACAATGTGCTACCAGACAGCCGGCAGGAAAACAGCAAGAGAGGGAGGGAGAGAAGGGGAAAGTGTGAGTGGATTTCAGCGCTGACGTAGAATCCTTCATCTTCAGTCATTTCTCCGGTGTCCTAGAAAGCTCCTTTTCCTTTCTCTCTTTTTGTGCTTTTCTCTATTTCTTTCTGATTCTCCAGGCCAGAGCTGACTGCGAACGTGATCCAAGAGGCCCACGTTGCAGCCGGGCTTCAGGATCCACAAGCTCCCAAAAATCAGGATGGGCTGTGCAACAGGCCACCTGGCATGCCAAACCCAACCCCAGACCAACACGGGGCAGGAGGGCCACTGCCTGGAGACTGGCGGGGCCAAAGGCCCTGACGTGCTCTCCTCTCTGGAGCGTCTGTCCCAGGCCACCGGTGGCATGGAGAAGTCCTGGTATCGCTGCATCTTTCCCTTTGGAATCATCTCTCTGGTGATCGGTGTCGCAGGAACCGGGGTGACCTACACCTACAATGACCTGCCTCAGACTAAAGTGGTGTCAGTCGTTCTACTTGCCATGGGCCTTTTGCTGCTGCTGATGGCCACTGCCTGTTGGACTGTCCACAAGAAGAAGAGAAGGAAAAAGAAAGAGGGCGGCTCGTTCACCTCTGAGCAGTGTCCCCTGTGAAGCACATGGGGAAAGCAGCGGAACTTGAAAACAGAGACATACCCAGTGCTGGGAGCTCAAGGGTCGGCTAACAAAGCCGCCACTTCACCTGCTCCCAGCACCAAATCCCCTCTATTCTTCATCACAGAGTTTAGCTCAGTTCATACCGAAGAGAACTTCAGCTGACAAATCATAGAGAGTGGAAAGACAGGTAGGCAGGAAGTATCTGTTTAGTCTGTAAAGTTTGGACCATTTTGGACTGACCAGGAGGGATCACCGATGCCTCACACGCTCTTTTATCATCAGACAGCAGGAGTCCAGTGTCAAAACAACCTCAGAGGAGACACACACAAATATGCATTGCACACTACATGCATATTTACACGCACGGATACATGGCCCTCGCAGCCCTCGCAGCCCTTGTTCACATATGCACTAGCAGTCATAGTGGGAGCTCACGCAGACACCTAACACGCTATGCAGAGCTGCTGCCGGAGTCAATGCTGGCGTCACTAGGCACGTCAGTCGCAGCATTCCTCTTGCCAGGACAGGTGACTCTCCAAGAGGCCAAAAGTGGGCCAAAGACGGCAACCTGATACCCGGCCGAAAGAGCAGAGCACCCGCGTCAGCGGCCAGCGTCATTCACTCGTCCTGTGACACCGCAGCAATGTGTTGGGAGCTTTTTTTACGCAATGGGAGAGTGGAACTTGAGTCCAGCAGGATCTTAGTGGCATCCGTGTGAGCGATGAGCCGGAGAGAGGGCAGAGGACCTGCTGGGGAAGTGAAAGGTGTTTGTGTGTGCTCAAATAAAGATTCTGGTGAACTAAAAGTCTGTTGGACCTTGGACTTCACCACTGAGAAACGAAAGATTCGCACATGTAGCCATGTCCACGCCAAGCGAGAGAGACTTCTAGTAAAGCAACATGCCCTGAAAGGCTTTTTGTAGCTTCAGCTTCACACTACAAAGGAGTGGGGCACTGACTTTCTGCTCTCCTTTCAATGTGCGCACATCTACGCCCAGGCTAGTGTCTTTGTGGGGCACCTCAACCCCACACAGGACAGGCCAGGATTACTGAAGGACACTACCGAGGGGACATGCCACTGTAGGGACACTTTAACTGATCCTGCTCCCCTAGGGCCCCTCCCGCTTGGTGCCTTGAGCAAGCACTCATGGAAAAAGGCTCTGTCGCATTCCGCTGTTTCCATCTGAACCCCTGACAATTTCCCCCCTTGTTCTCTCTCTTTGGCTCAACAGGACTCTCTTCATTCATCCCACATGCCTTCCTCCATCCTAAATCCCCAGTTTCTGACTTGATCCCCTCATTTCCCCATTGTTATATAGCCCAGGCACACACACTTAAATATAAGGCTCACAGTCCACAGACATTTGTCTTTATCACTCCTTTTCCAAAGAAAATGAGATAGTTTTGCTCTCATCGTGGAAAGTTTTGAAAATATAGTACACGGCTGTTCTCTAAATACTGTTTTTGCTCTAAATGTCTCTAGGGTTTCCCTTTCTTATACTTTTTCTTTCGCAAAGAAAGAGTGAATGTAGCTGCGCTCAACTCCACAGCTGTGAATAGGTGCTTTCTGTTTTGTGTGTCGTCTCACAGGATGAGACACACTATGGCATTTTAGTCATGTCTTAAATATATTCTTGTCACTGAATGTAACATAGAATGGAAAATATAAATCACAGAAGTAGAAAGTGCAACAACACAGAATGTATAGGAACTTAACGGGAGTCCAGCCTGTTTGTCTCCATGTGAAGGACCGCATAAAAGCACTCCTTTAACCTTGAGAACTATTATTGAACACTGTTTCAGCGATTCTGGCTCCCAGATTGGTGACGCTTGCTGATGAGTAAAATGTGTCTATGCACCCAGAGGTAGCAGTTAACACACAATGCCAAAGACCGCCCTGGAGGCCAGCTGCTTCAACATCCAATCGATTAGTCCTCTCTCACACATGTCTTTGCTAATCGGTGAGCATTTAGATGTTCTGTTGCATACTCATTGTCAGCCAGGAAAGCAAGACGGAGGTAATGGTGGAAGACAAATGCAGAGCTTGGGAGGTCATTCCTTTCCCTTTTCGCTGGGAGTGGGGAGCTATCCCTGCGGAGATAGATTGGGATCAGTCATCCTTAACAGAGCAGTATTATACTTAGTGGATATAATACGTTACAGGCAGCAGTGAAGATGCCGAGTTAATCACTGAGTAGTAAGTCTTCTCTGAACCTTTTTATATACTGACAAAAACATGATGAGTATGTTCTTTTTTTAGCTCCGGCCAGTGTAGTACATTGTGGTTGCATACTGATTTTTAAGCTGTATTGTGACAGTGAGTTGACACTAAATATTAAGGACAGGTGACCAGAATTAGATTGATAGAGATGTGAAGTGATTTCCCTTCTGCCTTTTGAAAAACTAAAGGGAAGATCTACCTCTCTCTCTGCTGCGGGGGAATTACTTCCCTCACCCAGTAGACAGCCATGCTGTCTGCCAACGCTGTTAGTCACTGGCGAGTGACACAAAATATGTCTGTGTGCCCTCGAATATTTGGTGCTGTATATATGACAATTTTATATTTCTACTGTATATTTCTACTTATATGTACATTTTATTCGTTGTATTAAATAAATGTTACCTGAACACATTGGTCTGTGAGGTTCTAATTCATTGCCTGAGGTATTTATTCAATATATAACTGTTGTATTAAACTTATTTTTCTTTGAGAGATGATCCAAGATAAGCGCTATCATGATCAATCTAGTGGGGAAACACGGAAATTATACAGTTTTCCTTCTATTTTAAATAGTGTGCACATTAGAGATAAATGGACATAAAAAAAAAAACATCTTTCGTTGACGAGACCACCTCAGCCTCCCCTGTACTTGAAATTTTGATGCTGTATATAGACACATTGCCATGTGCTGCCAGCTTGAATGACTTGGTCAGATACCCAGAGACATGTGTGAACCTTCTGGTTGTTAGGAAAACAGGCGGGCCAGTATGGAGCTGAATAAATGACACCCCCTACTGGCAAAATAATAACACAGGCAACCCCCCCTCCCTATTGGAAAACTCATTATGTGTGTTATTATCATATAGGCCTGTGCAAATGAGACTGGTTCAGTTCATAAGGAGTTTATTTTGTATTTCATTACGTAAGAACACATTTGATCATCCAGTAACTGTGCTGCACGGCTGTGGGTGTGCAGGGAGCAGTGTTGAGGTCTGGATAAATGGTAGGGAGGCCGGCGGGGGCAAAGAGTAGATGAAGTGGAAGTGCTCAGCTGGACTGCTTGGGTCAGCACAGATTACAGGAGACCAGATGGGAGCAACTCATCCGCACATCAATCTCCAGAACTTGGCTTCAAACCTGAGTATTCAGTGCAGTTTGGCTTTTATCGTAGTTTGAATTATACAAAGCTGACATCAGTTTAAAATGCAAAGCCAGAGAAAGGACAGCATGAAGTGACATCACAGAGTCTGGATTTTGTTCCACACTGGGGCCAGATGACTTCATTCATGTTTTATTCAAATTCCTGATCAACAGCGTCTGTGCAAAATCTGGCTTATTGAGTTAGCCACCGCCTGCTGTTGTTTCCAAATTATACTGTTGTTACATTAAAATTCTAAAACTGTTTTGAAGACAGGTGTGGATGCAAATCACATTGGCCAGACAGTCAAATTAAATCACACGCAAAAATGAAATGATAATGCAATCTCAGGGTGGATATCGTAATAGAAACAAATTTGATGAGAAGCTATTGGATTTAATCACTCAGATACTAGAGAGTAAGGGGGACTCACAGGCACAAAGCACTGATTATTTTGATTATTTCTTGATGAAGATGAATAGGAGACATTGCCAGACAGACAAAATTATATTACAATAAAACACCATGAACTTCCCATATTCTCTTAATCGCCTGTTACTTTTTTATTTCAGTGATAGGTCAACAAATGTCAGTCTTTTTTCAAAATGTGTTCCGCTCTGTATTTCATGAACTAATCCCTCGCTGCATCAGGACAGCTCTTATGACGGTGTGGAGCCATCGCGCGCCCATTTAGTTCTCAGATCAAACCCAATTACTTACTGTGGGAGGCAGCAGCTTTATAACAATATATTTTCAGAAAGATTATGCAACAAATAATGATTGCTTAGGCTACGAAATTCTAGACTTGGACCCACTGTTTTGTGTATGGTTTTATTGCTATAATTGTTTTCAATTTAGGCTGAAAGCATCAGCCGATCGCTTTTTCCTGGCCATTACTGGTCACTTTGTGTTTTACTGAGAAAATGGTTGGGGTTTCTATGGAAACAGTAACTGCATCCAATTGACGATGTCACAGCCTCTGCCCCGTCTGAGGTCACTTACAAGATAATTTGATTATACAACACTTCCAGTAAATGTAGCAAGAATTACATGCCCCAGTTAATACAGAGACAATTGAAAGGCATGTTTTCTTTATTCACCATCACATATAGGCTATAGTTCACATTTATATAAAACAGATACAGATTGAACACAAAAAGATTCTCAATTGGCTTGCCTATTGGTGTTAGGTATAGCCCATGAATATAAAACGTTTTCTTCAACTCTTTTTAAAGACAACCACTCAGTGAAAAGGGTAATGTTGAAAGCTACTTTAGCTGATGCTCTGAGACTAGTAGAGCAGCAGATCAATAGTGAGCCTGGAAGGAACAAATGATTACTACTGGAAGTGTACTCAGCTCCTTTATTGCCGTCTTCAAATGTCTATTCCCAATGGGGATCCAACACAATGTTTAATCATTTTGTCATTTCTGCAATTTCCACAAAGGCAGCTGAGAACATATGTGTGTGTGTGTGTGTGTGTGTGTGTGTGTGTGTGTGTGTGTGTGTGTGTGTGTGTGTGTGTGTGTGTGCGTGCGTGTGTGTGTGTGTTTGTGCATATGTCTGCGTGTCTAGGTTTGTGTGTTTGTCTGTGTGTGTCTGTGCAAAAAGGCAAGGCACCCAACAATCCATCCATCCATCCATCCATCCATCATCTGGGGTGGGGTTGCGGTGGCAGCAGGCCCAGCAAGCTGACCCAGGCTTCCCTCTCACCCGCAAAATTTTCCAGCTCATTCTGGGAGATCCGTCCAGCGTGCCCTGGGTTTTCACCGGTATCTCCTACCAGTTGGATGTGCCTGGGAAACCTCGAATGGGAGGCGTCCAGGAGGCATCCAAATTAGATGCCCGAACCACCTCAGCTGACTCCTTTTGACACAAAGGAGTAGCAGCTCAACTCTAAGCTCCCTCTTGATGTTCAAGCTCCTTACCCTATCTCTAGCTAAGCCCAGTCATTCTACGGAGGAAACTAATTTCTGCAACTGACAATATGATTTCTTATCATTACAAGGAAGACATCAATAACCTTATTATAACCTTAACCAGTGTTTTCATTCTTTCCATTTGACTCACACATATTTTTGCTGTGGATTTCTCTTGATTAGACCTGCATTTGGCATAATATGCCATATTAATCTCTGACCTTGTAAAAACTTCTAGTTCTGCCTGACAAGAGAAATTTGACAGCATTCATTCATTTAATCAGTTCTGTCCAGGGCAAAAGCTACAACTGAGGGCATAATTGTCAAGCCCTCTGTAATATTTTGGGAGATTGTAAATTACAGATTTATAGAGACTAAATATCTTTAAATCCCTTCTAAATTGATCAAACCGGATTCAAAAGCTTTGCTGTGGCTTTTTAAGACAGCATTCTGACCACAATTTGGGAAGATTCAAATAAAATGTACAGAAATTATTATTAAACGGAGTGATGAAAATTAAAAAAAAATAAAATAAATTTTTTTACACAGTGTTTGTTTGTCAGTTTAGCCAAAAAAGTCAAAAATCCAATAATTGTCGTTTCAAGGGCAATATTTGTTTAGCTTTTTTTTAATCCAACATTTGCTATCTCACTGTGCCCGGGACAACCACAGGACAGATTACAGGTACAGGAACGGACAGGTACGAGGACCCGGTGTTCAAAGTACGTTATGTGTTTATTTTTGGAATAGTTCCTGTGGTGCAGTAATAGAAAGGTATCTCTGAATCTTTTCGAGGTTGCCCCTTTAAATAGGGTACCTTTAAACTGCATTTCCTCTTTAACTACATTTCCCACAATCCACGCTAAAGAGGTGGGTCTGTAGATGGGCTTCATAATAAGGTCAACCAATCACATACGTCCACTGGCGAGCGCGTAGTTCGAAATTGCGTTACATTGCCCAATGATCTTGTAATATTTTCCAGTTTATATAATATGGCCAATCGGTGCTACCCGATCTTGGTGCTAGCCAATCAGATGGCTACTATATGTCAGCAAGGCATCACCAGGTCTGACCAATCAGATTGAATATTGCGTTTAAACGGTGAGCGCGGGCGGTCCTAGCGCTGCTTTGGGGGCGGGTCCTATAAGTGAGGACGCGTGCTTGAATTTGAATTCAGGCAACAGCTAACAACTTGTTAACATTTCATCCAACTACTACAGCGCGACAGAGGCAGCGAGCACTGTTGTAACACTGTCTCGCATATGTTGTGTTAAAATATCCTGTAAATCTGTTTGTGTGTACACCTTAGCTCGTATCGCCGTGACGTTTACATCGCTGCTTAAGTGCAGTAACTTTAGCTACAGGCGACGCTGTTTAAGGAGAGATCGCTACACTTGCGATGAAAGCGGGCGGTAAGTAACTTAAGTCAACTTAAACTAGCTCTTACTGTCATAACTGTGGGCATCACTTGATGTAAAGCAAGTGTTTTTGAACTTACGTTTAATGTTAGCACTTTGACAGAGTTAGCACTGGCTACTACCTCCTAGCCGACTCACTCAAATGTTAACTGGGGTAACGTTAGTTAGCCCTGGATACCTTATGGTAGTAACTAGTTTATAATGCCTTTATGCCTGCAATGTTCGAATAACGTGTGTCCCTTCTGGCTCTGTACGCGTTTGTGTTAATAAGAAAACAATGAAATATCTCATGTTAAACTTGATGAAGCCTAGTCGTAGCCTGACGTTAGTAGCGTTTGAAGCACAGGAGGGAAATTTGGGCGCTCACTTAGTTTTGGCTCAGTCAGATGCTCGTCGTTAGATATCTGTTGTTAACGCTCACAACACTTTTTTTTATAATGATGATGTTGTAAGCTTGTTATGATACTTTTTATGTGAACCTTCCTTCCACAAATTCAAACATTTTCACATTTCAAACCGAGTGTTTGACTACCCATAGATGCCTTACGTTAGGCTTCTTTTTTTTAAAAATGTGGAGCCACAACCTTCCCTTGCGCATGTCTGACTATCAGCCAGCATAGTGACCTGCTTTAAGTGAAGAGCAAATATGTATCCAATCTTAATGTGATAATTAGTTTGTGAACCTTGCACTAAGCTGTGAAATGCTTTTGGATGATTGTGTGTGTTTGTGCACTTCAAATGTGTTTACCACTATATTGTCTCTTGCACCCACTTCAGGAGCTATGCCAAAGTATTGGTAACTTGTTATTGACATGTCTAACTTTGAACTACCCTTTCTGTCATTAGTCCACTGCCGTTGCTCAAAATGCTACTCTGTTCCTGCACGGAAGCGCGTGCGTAAGCGAACTCCAGCCCTCACATTGCTGTCTCTACCTGAGGAGGTCCTCCTCTGTGTGTTCCAGTGCCTCTCTGCTGAGGACCTGCTGTCTGTCAGAGCGGTGAGTAAACATACTGGACACACTGTAACACTACTACCCAACCTGTAGCGTGTATGTGCCATGTCATCCCAGATTTGTGATGGATTGTCTTGACCTCTGCAGGTTCACTCCCAGCTGCGGGACATTGTTGACAACCACTCCAGTGTATGGGCCCGGGTCAGTTTTAGGGACACGTGGCCATCCCCCAGCACCTTATGGCTATTTGAGAGGTACAGTCACTTCTGTCAAATACACACACAAAAAAACTCAGTTTCTGAAAAACGTTTTTTCCTTTCTTCTGCATGAGCTTTAAACTGAAATGTCTGTCTTCTTTCAGAGCTGCTGATAAAGGGAATTTTGAAGCAGCTGTGAAGCTCGGCATTGCTTATTTGTACAATGAAGGACGTAAGTTAAGCACAACACAGCTATCTCAAAAGAGCGTCCTGGTTCAATTACAACTAAATGAAACTGGGACCTGAACCCCTCTTGATGACGTCTACAAGAGATTGTCGCTCCTCACTCGTGCCTTTTTTTTCTCCACCAGCGTTGTTGAGTGACGAGGGGCGAGCTGATGTGTGTGGTCGCAAAGCCTCCCACTTCTTCAGCCTGGCAGAGAGCCTCCGCTCTCCCACAACAGATCCCTTCATCTGGGTGTTCATTCGTCCCCCGTGGTCGCCCACCGGCAGCTGCTGCAAAGCTGTAGTGTTTGACCGTCTTAAGGCTGAGTGTGACAACAACGTGGTAGGTTTAGCTATTCCCATTTAAGACGACATGAAATTGTGCCTCCTTTCAAACCAACGTCTATGGAAATTGGGCAATTCAGTTTTAGCACTAATACTTGCTAAATGTTTATTTTCTGTTCAATAGTCTAAATGAACAGAAATCTGTATTTGCATTTCCAATTGCATACAAATGAGCCACATTCCTGCTTTCCTTCAACTATACAAGTTTTCATCTTCAATGCATTTGTCATGACACCAAATATAGCTGTAAACCATGCTTATCTTTTATTGCTCAGTGGATGCTGCCATGGCATAAATTAACAGAAACATGTACATTGCATTCATGACTGCATGGCTAATTGTATAACAGAAAAGGTGTACAGCGGAATGCAGAGTATTTATAACCTAGATCATTCTAATTATATCAAATTCATTTTTCCCTTTTTTCTGCAGGAGAAGAGAGGACCCTTGTTGCACTGTTTGGCCAGAGTTTTGCAGCTGTTTGAAGTGAGTGTAAAAGAGTCTCTGTTTGGGTGTGGCGAACCAAGTTTCTATTTGCCTCTAATCAAAGTGTAAATCTCACGGGGGGCTGTTTGACTGGTTCTTAACAGCACATACGGGGCAATCGTTGTTTTCTGCTTCTTTCGTATCACACCGCTGTTGCAACCGTCCATGTTGATCGTTCCTTCTTGCAGCCCTGGTTTTTCTTTGGATAGTATGGAAAATGACTTCACGTCACTTCCATTGAACTCTGGTTGACTTTTCGGTATCATGTCACACACATGTTTTATGTGTTGACGAGACAATGTTTGTTCGATTTGTTAGCATCTAAGAACAGAACGCTTTGTTTCGTAAGATCTTTCACTCACATCTGGAACTGTGTTACCTTTTCCAGGGCGATGAAAGACGCTCAGATGCCATATCTATGTTGGAGGAGTCGTCACAGGCTGGCTGTCTACAGAGTTCCTACATGTTGTGGGAGCACAACCGGAAAGCAGCTGTGAGTGAGAATATCCATTTAGTTTTGTAATGTATAGTTCCTCCATATCAAGGGTTCATGCATGCATTAAATTGATTAAAAGACTAACAATAAAACACCATTTTTATTGCTTGTAGCAAGTATATTCATAAAACCAAAAAAACATGTAAAACAAGATGTATAGGTTTTAATTTTAAAATGTTTTAAATATATTTATTCATTTCAGATGGCAGATCCAGGCAGGTACCTCCAGTATATCCGAACCCTCAGGGACTATGCTGGCAAAGGATGCTGGGAGGCACAGGTGTGTACGTGATTGAAGACCGAAAGTGTGTTCTGGTGCTTTTTTTTAAGTCTTGTGATGACCTTCTTTGTCTTATTTGACCTTGGTGGTTCACTGTCATGATGCAAAGGACAAATGTGTCATGTGTTTTGAAGGCTTTTCATCTATTATGATTTTGTTAAATTTCTCTTTTGTTTCTAAATCTATTTGTCCAGAATTGGAAGTTGTTCTTATTGAAGCATATCTGTTTGTTGTCAGTTCAAGACTTATGTTGCCTTTTTGAAGCCTTGCTTACACGAAACCATTGAACCAAATTCGACTCATCCGAATCACAAGCTCTGTAATCATTGCGGCAAATTGCAGTACTTTAACTTATTGCGTGTAGTGTGATCAATTCAACACTCTGTCAAGCCATTTAATTTGTTTGACAAATTATCTTTTCTTTCCTCAGCTCTCCTTGGCTAAAGTGTGCAGCGGTGGGAATCCGCTAGGTCTAGAATCAAAAGCCTGCTCTGACTTGGTGGCTCAGCTCTTCGGTTCCTCAAACCTGACATCACGACTCTGCGCTCAGGGCATCCTGAGACAAGGCATCAAGGACACCATGAGGTAAACAGAAACTCCTCCATGATATCACTGGCATGATCACAAATCAGTATTGTCTTATTCTCTGTCTTGACAATTGGATGTGCCTTTGCCATTGTGTAATTGGCATTACTGAAGAGTAGATGGAACAGCACCAGCACAAGTGGTTTCTCTTAGAATAAAGTCAAACATTTCCCTGCAGAGGATAACACATGTAGACTTTAGAGATCTTCACATTTTTAAGATCAGATGATGTCTACTAGTTTAGGACTTCCACAAGCCAGTCCAGTCAAAAATGATTGTGTACAATCAGTGTATACAAATATATAAAAGGCATGCCCACTAGCCAGACACGGAGGCTACATTTAAAAGCATAACATGCGCGGTTCGCAGAGCATCTGCTGCAACACAGCGCTTCCACTGTAATCGACTAGCTACACCAGGCTTGCCAGCAGCATGTGACTTATGCATCTGCTCCACAGGGGTCCGCTCTACAAGTGTAAAAATAGGCTGTCTTCAATTTATATTTGTATGTGATCTGCACGGAAAGGAGTCACACTCTGTATATATATTTTTAATTAAACTGCCCATTTAAAGGAAATGACTAATGCTGAGAATATTGGCAGTTTGGCAATTGAGGCAACGAGACAATATCATTACAAGACAGAACCAGGAGGCAGTTGCTTAGTAACGATTTTACACGGCTTGCTGCTCAAACTCTGCGAAAGTTGAAGATTTACAGCGCTCTGCTGGGTCCAAAAAGTGAAAAAACAATCCCACAAATTGTGTGGCGCATGTGGAGCCAGTAAAAAGACACCTATGCTCCACCAACAGTCCACTTCAGTGGTCTGGGTGTGAGGCATGAAGGTTCAAGACTTCCATATTTTTTTTTCCTCTTGTTACACTGTAATGAACAGCAATAACTCTAATTTCTGCGTTTCTTGTGAACACTAGAATCGTAATCAATTGTTCATTTTTAGTTCACACTATCTTCCATTTCTCCTTCTCTGCCTCTCCAGGTACATCCTGGTGGACTGGCTTGTGGAGGTGACCACCATGAAGGACTTCTCCAGCCTGACGCTGCATGTGACGGTGGGTTGTGTGGACCGCTACCTGGCTCTGCGCTCTGTCCCCAAGGCTCGCCTCCAGTTATTGGGAATCGCCTGCATGGTAGTTTGTACACGGTGAGAGTGCACACATGCCTTTTTAAAAAAAAAATTGTTTTGAATAAATACACATTATTTATAGATTAATTCTATCTTCTTTTTTGACCGTTTTGTTCTTTTTGTTTTCAGCTATATCAGTAAAGAAATCCTGACCATACGAGAAGCTGTCTGGCTCACAGACAACACCTACAAATATGAAGACCTGGTTCGAATGATGGGGGAGGTTGTCTCTGTGCTGGAGGGAAAAATCAGGGTGAGTACAACAAATATAGATACATAAAGATTAAACTCAGGGGTATCAAAGGCCTCAAGCACGTCAATTCCTACCACCAATACAAGATGTGTGAATTTTAAGAACTGAATTTTAACCGTTCCAATGTAAAGAGTGATTTCATGTTCTTCCTCGTTAGAGCCCCACACTGCTGGACTACGGTGAGGTGCTGCTGTCTCTGCTCCCTCTTGAGAGGCGGACCAGTCACCTATTCAGCTACATCTGCGAGCTGTCGCTGCTCTACTCTGCTCTCGCCACACCACCACCCTCCAAACTGGCCTGCGCTGCACTGCTGCTTACACGAGCGCTACATCACTATGGTAATAACACTTAGGACCACACACACACGCACACACACAATGCGCCTGTATCACCCTTTAAACAGACATGTCCTTTCGAACTAATATTATTTACAGCCTTAGTTGAGTGTTAAGTTTATGTTCCCCATGACTAATGTCTACTGTCTCCCGCTCTGCAGCGCCCCTCTGGCCCAGCCAGTTAGTCGACTACACAGGCTTCTCCAAGGAAAACCTCGCCTCCCTGTCTGTGCTGCTGTATGTCAATTGGTATGTGTCTCGAGTCAACTAATAGCCATGACATTTATTTCTGTGTTATTTTCTTTCACAGTACAAGGAAGAGATTGTTGATTGGCTGTAAAAAGCAATAAATAAACCATGTGATGAGCATGGTTAAACATGGTGGTTCCCAAAACCTTATTATTTTTTTTTTTTACAAACCAAAGGCAGCTTCTGACCCCTCATTCAAGATTCCATATTTCACGAGCTATGATTGCTTCAAACAAAGTGATCTTTACCTTCTCAAGTGGTATATTTGTAATTGTCTAAAGTGGTAAAACAATCCAGTATTAAAAGGCAAAGAAAATATTCCCTAAAACGAAACATAATTGATCCATTAGAACAAGTATGCACTTTGCTCAGTAATAACACTTACAAACAGGCAGTGTTTGATAACCTAAGACGAGACGAGACCATTAGTGAATCACCAACTGAGTCACGGAAACGTGCCTCAGGGTGAGTCACTTTGATAGGTGAGCATCATATCGACAAACTAATTCACAAATGGACAAGTAACGAGATTTGTCCCCAAGAGTTGATTAGAGAGACGTAGCATGCAAAGTGGATCAAACTCATTAATTTTTCTTGTCTGTGTTCCCTCCCTCGCTCTCCGTCTCCTCAGTTTCAGTGACGATGTTCCCAAAGATTACAGGCATGTATCTCTTACTGGTGTGAAACAGCGGTTTGAAGACGAGGCCTTCCAGAACATCAGCAAAGAAAAGGTACTTGAAAAGAAAAAGTTTTGCCAGTACACATGTTTTAAATTGTAGCACGGTGTGTCTCTTAATGGTTGTGTGGAACTGGTTACTGATATAATTTCATGGCTTCCACAAGGTGATGGATTTTAAAGAGCTGTGTCAGATCTTGGAGATTCCCGAGGTGGATCCTAAAATGGAGCCTCTCAGTCCCACTGGTCAACCAGCAGACTTCCACACCTTCCTCGCCTCACCGTCCAGCACCAACAAGAGGTAAACCAAAACACAAATTCCCCTTTTGCTGCGTTTATTGTGCCTTGCTGGGAACACTCGCACGTCCTATGTGGCATCATGCAATATAAACATTTTTCTATTTCTTTATTAAGTCCTTTTCCTGTGAGAAATCTCAAACTTACTTTGCTTGCATGGCTTTCTTATGGCACTGTGCCGTTGGGCAACTTTTAATTTTAAACTGATTGTTTTCATGGGGTTATCCAATATGTTCAGTAATTTACAGTATAAATAGCCAGTTTTGTGACTTTAGTTTGCACTCTCTTTTCACAATAAGGACCTCGCCTGCATTACTATTTATTCATATTTCTAGGCTAATATACTGTATTGTATTGAAAAATCACTTTATAAATATGTGACACTTGCTTTTTCTATATTGTTTTGCACCTCGTAATACTATCTTGCTGTATTTTATCCAAATTAGATGTAGGTAACTCTATCTAACAAATCTGTAATAAAGCAGAAAGTTAAATTGATTGATGGCAGCATGTAAGACCAGAGAAAGACACTGTTGAAGCTACTAACTATTCTTTACAGTAGTCATTTGGGATATGGGAAAAATCGGTTATCATAATCATTTTGACCAAATACCTCTATTGTAGGGTTGACTATTTGTCAAAATAAACGGCACCCACCGCTCTCTTGGTCATTTGGCAGTTCTGATCAAAATCATTGTTTTTCGTGATGAGTAGACAGAAGGGGGTTGTTTATGCCATCTGCAAGATGCTCCTGTGACTCACTGTAACACACGTGTCCACTTTCTCCCTAGGAGACGGGATGACGCCATGCAGGCCCACAGAGCCAGCTTTGTGGCCACACCCACTGCAGAGTTGTCCAATCAGGAGGAGACGCTCCTAGGCGACATATTGGACTGGAGTCTGGACACTTCATCTTCTGGATATGAAGGGGACCGGGAGGAAGAGAGCGAGGGAGAGAGAGACTGCAATTGTGAGTTCAAAATAAGGGAAAGGGGCTGAAGTCTCAACTGTTTCTCTGCATATATATATATATATATATATATATATATATATATATATATATATATATATATATATATATATATATATATATATATATATATATATATATATATATGACTAATGCACAAGTCAGTCTCAGTACATTAAGCAACTTGAGATGATGCAACATTCAGTATAATTAACCAGCACATATATTAAGGCTTACTTTCATGGACAAATGATGGATGATGGCAGCCCTACAGTGTGTTAGGGGCTGTATTTTGTATAAACTTTACCCAAAATGATTCATTATTTTAAACTCGTACACTTCTCTTTTTAACAGCCTCCTTGATACCCATCAAACTGCCCTCGCTGACTAACGCAGACAAGAGGCTCGAGCACTGCAGAGCCTTGTCCAGCGACGAAGACAGCTTCTCTGAAGTGGAAAGGGAGGCAAGCAAGGATTGCCAAGACGAGGAACCCCTTTCCTTTCCTACAGACCTTCACAGTTCAGGATACTCCTCTGTCCAGAGTGTTAGCCCCTCATCCACGTGCTCCTCCTCCACCCTCATGCCTTGCACATTTAAGACCGTTCCCACTTCCCTGGGTACAGCCTCTGCCAACGCCCAGCCAGGCTTCCGTCTTTTGGTGCCCATGCAGAGGCCCCGGGGAACCTCCACCAAACAGGTGAAGAGGAAGAACTCAGCAGCTCATAGTGGAGGTGAAGTGGAAGGAGATGAGTATTCTGCCAATGCAGGGTTTCTGAGCCTATAGACAGGGATTTTTTGACTGGCCTCAAGTTGCTCAGAGACCGCCTGTTCGGTTATCATCTTCCAGCACTTTTGTTCAGTTCTCAATGCTGTTCCTCACTCTGGTCTGTCTGCACTGAGCCGTCAATTGCCAGAAGATCAAGAGACTTTCAAGTAAGGGAAACAACAACAACTAATTACCAAGAAACTTGCCTTTTTGTTACATTTCATTTACACGTTTACAATCCAATAACATACCTCCCACAAACCAAGACTGCTCTGAAACCACTGGAACACAACTTGACTTTCCTCAGGAACATTTCTGTTGTTTTTCAGGCTTCTACAACAACCTATCTCAGATTGCGTTAGTTGTAAAAGAAATGAAACCTTGTGGGCTTGTTTTTTTGGGGGGAGGGGCGAAGAAAGTGTTCATTGTTAAACTCATATTGTACAAAAACCTTAAACATAGCTGTCATGTTATTGTGATTGTTTTGGTTAATATAGTTTCTGATATGCACTGTCTGTACAAGACTATCTTGTAGTCGGTGAATGTCATCAGTAGGTGAATACTGTCATCTAGTTGATGAAATTGTCTGCATGTGAAGCCTAAAAAAAATATGATTGTATGAACTCATTGTGTTCGGTTTTGTCCTTTTTTTAGTTCTACATGCGTTTGCCAAAGGTACTGTTGTGTATTGTCTACTTCAATAGAAACAGCTGTGAAATTACTTGTCTGTGTCTTAGGGTGCATATACACCGGTTGTGCTGTTCATATTTTTTAACCATATTACCTGGAAAAGGTCCTTTTAGACAGAAAGCTAAAAATACAGTGTTCTCTGCATAGATTTTTGTCTGTGGATATCTATTCCGCCAGTCTGATCCATATTACCTAACAGACCTTTAGCACACTAATCCCATCGAAAACAACCCATTTTAAGACGTTTGCTGTTTTAGACACTGACATTACAATTTCAATATGGTGTGCTGATAATGTAACTAACAACTGGATGAGTGCTACACAATCATTCATTATTCAGCTCAAAGCCACTCAATGTAACATGCTGAGAAGTTAGATGTAACCCACTTTTCCTCCCATCTAAAATAGGTCTCGCACTTTTATCATTACAGACCAAGGGAAATTCAATGAAATGTAACCTTTTTCCCGCTTGAACAATCAATACTGAAGTATTTTTGTGTAAATTTACTTTGCCTTCTTGGAGCGAAAAAAGAGACACTCAAGGAAATGTTTTACCTGATGGGAGTTTTGAAAGTACTGTATTCCTCATTCAGGGCACAGTACACACTGCCTAAAAGCCTGTGACTGACTGTAAATACATTTTTAACTGTTATGCCAGGCTGGTTATAACCTACGTTTAAAAAATAAATAAATTACACAGTAGTATATGTATACTTGGAGAAAGACGAGGAACATGCCACTACTACTTGAAATTGTTTTCGCTTCATTCCAAAAAGGCAGTTCTCTTTGTGAAACTTGAGTTTTTCTACAGTACAGTGTTTGATGTGAATATGTAATTTTGTATGAAATTAAAATAAAATAAGCCATCATGCAAGTTTCCTCTTAGTGTAACTTATTGTGCCACCACACAATTTACTTTGCAATAGCATTATTCTAAGTACTACCTTAAAAGAATCTATGGTTCTTTTCCATAATGCACTGCTTTTCTTTGACCTATTAGCAACATGAATATTAAATGTTTTTTAAGAAAAACATTTCATGAAAACAAAACCTCCACAAAATCATAAATACTGCAGTTCTTTCAAGTGAATTCGAGAACAGCTAAATAACTCTTGACTAAAGGAACTGTCTCAGAACTTTGTAACGTTCCCTTTGAGTAGAACCAGACTACAAGACAAGACATTATATGGAATTTAAGGAAAAAAAGCATTACAGTTAGCTTTTTTAAATTTTCCAACATGAAGGCCTAGATGCTGATTTAAAGCTGTATCCACTCAACTTACATTTCCAGGAAAGATTTCTGAGGACAGGCCCTCCATCAATGCTATCAAAGGGCCACCGGTGTTAATCGTAAAGTTCAGTTGACATGTTACTTGAGGTGTCAAGTTTTAAGTGCTGGTCTAATTGGGAGACATTATTGAATTACACTGAGGAAACTTGGATCTAGACATTTTTAAGTTTTATAATAGGGTCTAAGGTCATGACATTTAATTTGCATCCATTCAGCTGATTCTTGTTTAGATCTGTGTGTAGAGCTGGGGTAGCCAAACCAAAGCATTTTTAAATAGCAAGCGGTGTGTTGGAATAAAAAAAACTATGGCATGAGTATATATACTAGTCTATTCTACTGTTTGTTCCCTGCACATCCTAATCGTCGACTAAATGTAATGACATTATCCGTCTTCATATCTTGGCATAGACACCAATATTTTAGCATTTCTGCCTGTTCTGTTTGTCTCATCTTAATAATAGACTTATACACATTAATTGTACTTTTCATTGGCATCATATTCTTAGAAGTGGGATCTTAGGCCATAAACAGAAGCAAATTCTGCCAGTTTAAAATTGACTTGTGTGCAGACTTATTTGTAACATCACAATGTTTTAGGTGGGCACTTAATTCATTAATTTGAAACCTGTTGACTGTAATGTCACAAGGGCTTTGCTGGTCTAGACACATTGATTTACTTACAATGCCACTGGTTGAAAACTACGACCATACTATTGTACTGTAAACCTGGAAGTATGATATCGTTATAGAGAAAGAAAAAAGTGTATATATATATATATATTAATGACTACAACACAGTAATGTCTAAAACAATGTAAATATTTACAAAATTGTTTGTTTTCGCTGCCCAGCTGTTGAGATCACGTGACTCAGGTCCAATGCGATCACGTGAGCTGCGTTTTGCTCGTTGAGTTTACGGGCTAATACAGTAGCTGGTGCAATGTCATCGCTTCGCTAGCAGGTAGCAGACTAGGGGTAAAAGGCACCGGGCTGCTGACGTCCTCGGCTTCGCTGATACTGGCAGAGCCACGACGCTGTTGGTGAAGGAAGAAACCCGCAGTGATGCCTTTCTCCTCGGGTTAAGACAAGAAAAGGAGGAATTGTTTTCACTTCGATAGGACGAGTGACCGCAGATCGGGAAAGTTAATGTGGCAAAAACTGCTTTTTTGAGGTAATTTCACCCATTTATGTCTTAAAGTTGCTTCTGCGGAGACAGGTGATGATTTGTATAGTGTAAAGTTGTATAGTTTCGGTGAGTCAGCGCGTTATATTTAGAAAAACACCCAGCTTTTGTTCCTTACGCTTCATCATTAGCATTCATCAGGATCCTTATGGATTGACGGACAAATCGATTGTCCAATCAGAAGGTCCAGCGGTTTCGTTGGACCAATCAGAGAAGGGCAAGGCAGGTTCCGGTAAATAAGGAAAAGCTCCACGTCTGTAATGGCCTTATTGTTTGCTACAAATACACTGAGAGAAACGGTAAGAAAGTATTCAGCACATGGTCTTCTGATTTTAAGTACATGGATAATACTAACACTGAGCCCTGATAAATCATGAAAGTGATGCAGCCACTCAGAGATGAAGGGCACCAGTGTGATATCCAGCCAGGTCCAGTATGACCAGTATTGTTACATTAACGATGCTGTGAAATGGGACTCCAATTAGGGGCGAAAGAGTCCTGCAGACTCCCACGACGCAAGTATGTATTGATCTTGGACTGTCGCTAGTTTGGTAGGTGACGCTGTCTACGGAAGTATTAGGAAAAGTTCATATTCTGATGACATGTGAGTTAATTCCCTGTTAGATCAGCCATTCTATCTGTCTGTCTATCTGTCTGTCTGTCTGTCTGTCTGTCTGTCTCTGAAACAGTAATCACCATTGGCTTGTGACTGGTTCAGCATGTGATTGTCAATGGCCTGTTTTTTTTTTTGGTCAATCTTTTCCTTATTTGTCTGTTTTTTTCTTTTTTCTAACTGAGCTCATTTCCTTGCTGGCGTCAACCCTTTTATTTAATTGTAGCACTTAGACCTGTTTCCCTACCCCTGTGTTTCTTTTTTTTGTAATAATTTCATCACATGTAACTTGTTTTGTTTCCATCTTATAATACCGTTGATCGCTCAATCTCACTTCTCCTTTGTTTTGTTTGGTTATGTTGAAAGAAAACTGAGATCCAAAACTGTTACGGTCATCATCACTGTGGGGGGGGGAAGCTGTTTTTTGAAAACATAACTAAGCTTTAAGAAACCAACTTGCACATTTTAAATACCGAATTATTTATTGGGCTTTAACTCAAGACTACAAATGTCACTGCTTTTCCATCTCCAGTTGCTGTAGGAGGCTGACTTGACCGTGTTCTGTGTACCGCTCAAAAATGGCCATCGCGCGACAATTTGGACTGCTGTTGTGGAAAAACTATCTGCAGCAGGTGAGTTGAAGTGAGGTGAATCTACGCTTGACTTGTACGTGTCCTTTTTGGGTCCTGACATTGTTTGCAACTGTGAATTGTCAGAAGTATCCGTGTTTACTGAGCAAAGGCCTGCATGACACTATTTGCTAAGTTATAGGCTTATGGGACGTCATAAATACAGTGGAGTGACTAAAATTATATTTTCATTGACTGATGATGTTAGCAAGCAACATGGAAACTGTTTGCCTTGACCCCGGCAGTATAGCGAGTGCCTGCACTGTTGTTTTGACACCGGTTCGAGCTTGGTCAACATGTTGGGAGCTGTCACAAGCTTTTCCAAGCCTTTTATGGCAGTTTTTCAGGGGAAATCACAATGTGTACCTTTCTTTGAAGGATTCATTATGGCCACAATACATAAAATGCAGTTGTAGGCTCCTCCACGCTACACACACAGAAAATGTATAAACAGAAGACCATATAAACAATAATAGAATATCAACAACATAAAATAGAGCAAATTACATAAAATTAGCATTAAAGGAATACATAAAAGGAAAACTAAATTATATTTACACATGCTACATATTTATTATATACTGTTTAAATACATACCATTATTGTTTTTGATTTACTTTTTAAATTGTGACATTAGATCATGTGACTTTATCATGAGACATTATGTAACTATAGCGCCAAGTGTCGATACTGACCTCTATCTTTTTGGTGAATGATTTCTGTATTGCGTTTTTAAAAAACAGATAAACATACAATTTAAGGAAAAAGGAAAGGCTGAGAGTGCAAATACTGGAGATACACATTCACTTTTTTCAACGTTGTTAAACATGTTTTACTGGTTACACCACCTGATCACAGCTCAACATATCCAAGAAGGACTAATTTGAGGTTTGACCCATAATGTAATTCATTGATCCAGTCAGTCAGTCTTCAGCTTGCAGAAGATACAAATTTATTTTTTACTCTCACCAGTGCCAGTGTTTATTGCTCTGAATGGCAGCTTGCATAGTTTTGAACATTAATACCAGTCGATGGCTGCACAATGCTGCAACTCTCCAGAAATGTAATCGCCCATCTGCTGCATAGCATGCTTGGTGTGAAGTTGTTGCCCCGCCACGCTTTATCCACTCCCTTCTGCTCCAGCTGTAGTTGTCGAGGGACTAAAAGGGCTTCATTAGGACCAGACAGGAAAAGAATCCTGTGCATCTTGGTTTTTATTTTCCATCTTGGCTGCAGAACATATTCAAAGATTGCATCTTAATTGCTTTAATGCATTAACAAATATAATGCATTACTTCCTCAAGCAAAATGTGGACATTGTGTTTCAGGCCTGTAAATGCCTGTTGTAAAACCAGTTATTGAAATACCTTTTATTTCTGGGCCATGCTGTTTTTTCTTTGGTGTTCTTACTTACTTACTTTAGTTACTCCTCAAAAATGTAGCTCATGTTGACATATTTCCAGCTCAGCTTCAGCAGGTTTTGCAAACACTTGTGTTTGCTCTCTTCCTGAATGTAATCACTGAGCTTGTTCTTTGTTCAACAATGCCGTGTTGCCTAACAAGAGCAAAACGAATGGTCGTCTGAACCGTATTGGGAGGCAAGAAAACAAACGTTTTTGCATATCACTAAAAGCTTTAAAAGGAATTCATACAAAATATGTTTGAAAGTTGTTGGAAAAAACTAAACAATGACAATAGCAGCTCGTATTGAATGAAGCAGTCTGGGAGTAATGTCTTGGGAGTTCACTACTGATAACAGAACAATATTCACTTTGATTCCTGACTTTGCCGAGTGTGTTATACATAAAATAGAGCATGTATCGAACAACCCCTTTTTATTGTTCAGATATGAGGTAGTATCGGATCAAAGCACGCTCACCACACATTCAACTCCAGGTTGAAGGCTGTGGATATTGTTATGACCAAATGTATTCATTAGTTAAACATCCTTTATAAACATGGAGAAACAGGGAACATGTATATTCTGGGCTCATATTCTGGGTTCATATTTATTCCTCCAAGAAGTTATATGTTAGATGACTTCTGAGAGGGAAAGGTTGCTATTGGTGCCCATCTTAGTTTGACTGTAATGTCATGACACTGTCCAAGTCCTTTTGTATTTGAAATTTACATGTAGTAAACAATTTTAAAGCATATTGAAAATTGGGTAATTAAAATAGTTAATCTTAATATCTTTTCAGTCTGTGCCTCATATTTAATGATAATTTATCTCTTTACATTTAAATCAGTTTATTCCCTTATTAAACCCCAAGTTTCTCATTCACTCTTTTATCTTCGGCTAGTTTTTTTTCCTTTCCTCATTCCGACTAACTCTATTCTTGCTCTCCAGAAACGTCAAATCCTGGTAACTCTGGTGGAGATACTCCTGCCCCTGCTCTTCTCTGGCATCCTCATCGTGCTGCGTCAAAAGGTTCCTTTCAAGGACTACCCAAATGCCACGATCTATCAGAGCTATGCCGTTGACAAGCTACCCATACACTTCTTGGCGCGCTTCCAGCTCGCCTATGTGCCCGGTAACTCCAGCGCGGTGCGGCGGGTGGCCCAAGATGTGCAAGACCACCTGCACCTGTCCTCAGGTGGGTATTGGTTGAGGGTTCAGCACAACAGTGTCGGCTTGTTTGTCGCTCACCTACAAACGCGTTAGATCAAAATGTTTTTAAAGGGGTTCTGTGCAGAACAGTTAGTTAGTTAGTTCAGCCCTAAGTTAGCAGGAAGCTGGCTGTATGTTTACGAGACCGACATGCAAGTGGTATCGATCTATTACTTTGATCTGCTAACTTTTAGCTTAAAAGCAAATACGTACATTTCCCAAAATGTCAAACTATTCTCTTTGTAAAAGTCCATTCTCTGAATGTACCGCTTCATAAAACATCTTTAAACTTCAGTGAGCAAGTTTGACCCCAAATCTTAAATAATTTGCCAAAGTTAGTTTGATATTACTAATAGCCTTTCAGCCTTTATATTTTTGTATGATGACAAGTCCTTTCAGTGTAAGGACTTGTCATCATACAAAAATATAGGGATGGGTTGCTTCCAAAACTTTAATTCTGTTGTCGCAAAGCCTCATGTTTACGTCCCCAATTCAAGCTGTTAGTACCACCAGTATAACCAGTGAAACAAATACCACAGCCTTGACAACAATTTGTCAGTCCGTCTAGAGGTGTGAATACGGGTTTCTCTAGAAACGGCCCTCATGAGAGCAACAGGCCGCACCCTTCTCTTGTCTTGTGCCAGGCTGTGTGACTGGGAGTTTAGATAGGGAAAGACATGAGGCTCACACTGTAATATTTTACCCTCCTTTCAGAACATTCTCTTTTTAATTCACACACCTCTGCGTGACCAGCTGTTCAGATAACCTTGCAGAAGGTCTTACTGACGTTTGTTTACACGTTTGTCTTCTCTCGCCGACAGACAATCAGTGAGATGGGCGCATAGCAGTAGTGTGAGGCTGAAGGCAGAGACGTAGCATCAGGTAGACGGATATGTAAACCTGCAGGTCGACGCGCACCCAGCTGTGTGAGATCCCAACTCCGCTGTTAATGAATAATTTAGCAGGTCTCCGTGTTCAGAGGGAAAGGTCGAGGGGGATGATTAAGGTTGAATTTAAACATTTAATGCACATGGAAGACCACCAAAAATGAAGCGACTCTCTTGAACAGAGGAAAGGCCCTGAGATATTTTAAATGTCACAGTTTCACACAAACAACAAAAGAACTGTGGAACCGGGACCATGAAGGAGGTTTTGTTGTGAAGATGTTAGGTGTTGAAACCCCTTTGTTATACGCCCGCTGGGTGTATTGTGAAATAGTGAATTGTGAAACCAAATGATTTAAATCATCAGTGAAAGATGTAATCTTTTCTTGTCCTCTTATTATTCAACTAATTCTACTGCTAACTTCCTTGTATTTTACCTTTTCAGCCTGCCTTTATTTTTAGCTAACCAGTGGAACTGTTTATCCATTACGTGACTAATTGTTTAAAATATTCACTCCCTGATTTTAACCATTTAAAAAAAAAAGAAGAAAACTTTAATCCTATTCTCTCACTAATTAAACCACATATCTGTCACTTTTAGCTTATTTATTTGACTATCTGCTCGCTTGCTAACTGATATTCATGTACTCTTCAATTGCCACGCGTGACTTTAAGGTGTTACAGCCGACTGGGGTTGATTGGAGCTGTGTATTTGCCAGTGTCGATAGCTTGCTCATTATTCTGACAGTAAACTTCTGAAAGATCAGCATCACAACAATTTCTCTGTCTCCCCCTGAGTATTATTTTCCCCCTCTATGCAAATATCTGGATACATATAAATTTGAGCGAATCGTGATTTAAATTTATTTTTAAGTAATGTGACAACTGCAAAGGTAGTACAATTCCCCCTTGTTGGGAAAAACTGTGTTAAACTACAAACAATTGAAGCAGTAGTCAAGTGAAGGACTAGCGTAGCCGGGTTTCGAAAGACGGGCATGCTCACCACTGAGCTACAGCTGCCTCTAAGTGTTTATTTTATGAGAATGACCAAGATTTACGAGTGCTCTATAGGTGGAATAGAACAATGCCTTCTGAGAAATCAAGTTCTGTTGTCTTGATAATCTTGGCCAGAGAACTCGGTATGCTGACAGCATCTCGACCGACTTCCTGTCTGACCGTGCGAGCAGCGGGCACCGAGGTCTCGCAATGAGACAGCCATTAAAACGGACGAACGTGAGATGAATGCCACGTTGCTAATGAGTGTGTGTGTTTCTTTTCCAGTGCTTAGATTTGAGACAGAGGAGAAGTTTGAGGACTACGTGAGAAGCAACTCCAGCTCAGGAAGGATACTGGCTGCTGTGGTGTTTGAGCACCCATTCACCCATGATGAACCTCTGTCCCTGAAGGTTAAAGGCATTACACACACACACTCACACGCAAACTCACTGTAGCAGGTTGACTCTCGCACCTGAAGAGCGGTGCATTGCGTTGTTTGGCAATTGTGTCAGGGAAACGACATGAGTGGTAAATAGTGCTTTTTTTTAATACGTAATATAAGAAACATAATTACTTGGACACATGCAAAAGATGCAACACAATGACTGAACTGATATCAGTGAAAGGAGTATTTAATAATTGACACAGTGTGTTCCCACTTGCACTTGTTCAGGCACTTTTTTCTGCTCTTTTTGTTTGTTTTGGCCAGCTGGTAGTTTAAACACACAAGAGTCTTGTACGATCAAACAAGCCCATCAGGTTTATAAAAAAGCTCCAGAGTATAGGTTACATGATTGTAACTACCAGAGTGCTGTTTGCGCTGATTCAATGGTTCAATAAAGTTCCATATTAAATGCACTCTCAGCAGTAGTGTAACGTCCCCTCGACGTCGACCATCGTGCTGAAGATTTCTGAGACAATTCTCATTGCCAGCGGTGGCAAGACACTTAGAAAAAGAGTAAATCAAGGAGAGAGAGTGTTTTGCTGAATCATCTATTGATATTTATTACTTTATTGTCCTGCTACTTTACTTTAAACCTCACCCTTCACCCTGTGACGATTAACTCTGAGTTTTCGGTTACAAAACAGCTGATAAGAGTTTAATCAATCAACTCTGAGCTTGTTCACCCTGAGTTAGGTTTATGTGTGGTAAATGAATTATACTGCACAAATGTAATATTTAAGGTTTTTTGTAAAGTAACAAATGATCACTTTGTAAAATGAAATGACAGCAGGCCCTAAATGTTTCATACGGATGTCCACACGTGGACGATGTATTTAAAGCATCCTGCCCTGTACTACTCTGTCGTTCATTCCGTGCGTCTTCTCATTTATTGCCGAGCTGATTCACTCAGTCAATAAAACGGACAAAATGAGCAGCACTGGTAATACTCAGAAGCCAAGCTGATACAGATATCCGCTCCTCTTGTTCCTTTTGCACTCTTGTATACAGGTGAGCTACCACCTGCGTTTCAGCTTCACCCCACGCTACGCGCCCCCCAAGGAGAGGGTGGAGCTGAACCCAAACAGTGACCTCGACTGGCACACGCTCAGCCTCTTCCCCCTCTTCCTGCTGCCGGGACCGAGGGAGCAGTATGACAAGGAGGGGGGCACGCCTGGTGAGAACACGGCCGCCGACTGTGTCACCTGCCAGATGTAGTTTCTTTATCTTTCTTTCCCGCTTCTTCTTTCCCCCCACGCCAAAGAAAACAAAGAAAATATTTGCTTTGATGCTACTAAACCTTCATGAGAGAAGTACAATATTCCTAAAAAACAAGACATATCTTCAGGAAGGTACCCAGAGTAGCATTAGTCCTTTTAAGCAGCCACAATATTATGTCAAACGGGTTTTATATTTCTGCTAAAACAAAGGTTTATGACTGATGAAAAGCACTTATGGTCCACAATCTCTGGAGCCCCGCTTCCCAGGCTGTGTCTCCATGGCAACCACGGCCCCACACGTCTTGTTTTGGCATAATCACGATGCATTGTGACCTGGCATCATTTGTTGGGCAACGTAAAGTCGAGAGCCTAATGATGCGTGCTCCAAAAGATGAAGTCATCCTCTGAGCATACTAGAGTTGACGAGCTTTTAGATATAGAAATATAGATTTCCAACTTCAATATGCATTATAAGTCTCTTTTGTTCCCATTTTCATGTCAACTTTTAGAGGGAAGTTAGAATGACAGCGGGGTTGTGATATGCGTAACTATGTACAAAAACAACCTATTTTCTCTAGCATGTATGTTTCTCCTTTTTAAGGTTATTATCGAGAGGGTTTCCTGGCTGTACAGCATGCAGTGGACAAAGCCATCATGCGCTCCTACGACAGCAACTATGCTGCCTTTCTGCTGCCTCAGATCAGCGTGGTCCTGTCACGGTTTCCTTACCCCGCCTTCATTTACGACGTCTTCATCCTGGCTATTCAGAACCAACTGCCCCTGCTGCTGGTGCTCAGCTTTACCTACACTTCCCTCAACATAGTACGATCTGTGGTGCAGGAGAAGGAAAGGAAGCTCAAGGTGTGTTCACGTGTTTCTACAAGGGACGCTTTCTATGGGTGTTGAAATTAGGTCATAAAACTGTTCTTGAATGTCAACCTTTTTTCCTTTTCATTCATTTCAGGAGTACATGAGGATGATGGGTCTCAGCAACTGGCTCCACTGGAGCGCCTGGTTTCTCCTGTTCTTCCTCTTTCTCACCATTTCAATCTTTTTTGTCACGCTGCTCCTTTGTATCCAGGTGAGTCTGTGTTTACACTCCAGCAAGTTATAAGTTCATCACAGAAGTCGAATGTAAAACAATACCATTATCTAAAGTAGTATTTTTTTTGTGGAAATACCTGCAGCATTTATTTATTTAGAGTACAAATTTGTCACTTAGCTGTAGCTCTCAAAGAAATACTTCATACAGTGAGTTGAAACCAAGAGGAAAAAAAGAGTGAAAAATATAATTTGAGCAATAAATTGAGCAGTGGAGCTGCTGACCGCAGCTTAGTTGATTTTTCATTAAGGGGCTGTGCATACGCCCATCACATCAAAGCTGGACACTGGAACTATCTGTTTTTTCTTTTAGGTGAAACCTTACGGAGCAGTTCTGTCCTACAGTGACCCCTCGCTGGTCTTTGTCTTCCTGCTCGTCTTCACTGTGGCCACCATCAACTTCAGCTTCATGATCAGTGCCTTCTTCTCACGAGGTGTGTGTGTGTGTGTGTGTATGCGCTTCTTTGTCTGAATTAACAATGCATAATAATAAGTATGTTACTGTTTGACTCGCAGCCCCTTTGTGTACTGTATGTGTGGTTAGATGCTGTGAAAACAGGACTCTCAGATGTAGGTCAAAGTATCTACTGTTCGCTTTGTTCCCTCTTAGTGAGTTCAAAACATAGATGCAGCAATAAAAGGCCCATCAGCTATAAAAAAACAAAACATGTTCAAACTCAGCAAAGCAGCTTGTACAGTCTGTATTGATCCTCTGAGAGAGGGAACAGAAAGTCATGTCATCACTGCAACATAGAGTCCATTTAGGCTGCTGGTGTCTTGGGTTTTTTCTTGGTGAAGAGATATGCTTTAAAAAGGACGTTTAGTGTTTGAAGTAGTTCGTAGCTCTGTCTGTCCATCTTCAACCGCTAAAGAAAACTATTTAAATCCCACCTCTCCTTTCTCGTGTTTCATTCTCTTTCCGTCTTCGTGGTCGCGCTCTTTCAGACCAGCTTCTGAATGGAAGTGTAGAGCAGAGCAGCTCGGGTTTCACAGCCTCATTTTTATGCAGCTTAGGTGCACAGAAGCTTCTTTCAACAAGAGAAACATTGTCAAAACTAGTTTGGCTTAGTGTATAGCAACATTTGTATGTGAGTTGTATTATGGTGATCTTGTGGCTGTGGAGGATCTGTCTGAGTGACACAGGCTGTTTTTCATGTTCTTGTTGCTGATGTATGATTTGCAATAACTGGGGACACAGGAGTGCAACAGACTGCTTTCAAATGTCAGATTATCTGAATTGTCAGGAGCTTGTCTTGTCTGTGAGTTTTTATTCTGGGTCTGTTTATTCTGTAATATTTTGTTATGTTATGTTATTGGCTGTGGGACTTTGTTATTGTCTTGTTTATTGCCACTATGTACTAGTCTAGTTGGTCGACCCCGGGAAGAAGAAAAGCTGCTGCAGTTCTTTTCTTTCTTTCTTTTTTTTCAATCTTAAGAAACATTCACTTAATTACATTTGGTCATGATTAGGACTCACTTTTGTCCACAGGGGCTGAGTTTAAGTACTTCTGTCCTCAGAGTAATGCAATTACTTCTGACACAGGTTTCCTATTTGCCTTTAAAATAATGAGCTAAAGTATCTTCAATGACATTTTAAGAATCTTGTCCGTTTTTTTTAATTCCTTTTTACTGCTTTCCTTGTCTTTCCTCAGCCGACTCTGTCTGTGGTCCATAAATTATTGACAACTTGACATAAGTCATTGAAATTGTGTCAATTCGGGCTGAACGTACAGATAGCATGAGCTTTACCAACTGCGTCACCATGTGGTTTTTCCTCTGACTCTGTACATGCATACACACACATGCCAACACGCATAGATGAGACGTATGACAAAGGAACCCGGACCAGGTTAAAGTGGTTCCCCTTATACATAAGGATTCATAGATGGAACAAGAAAGAGGCATCAATGAGGGTCTTTTCTGAAAATAGATCAAACTAACAGAAAAGAACATCTGACCGGGTACTTCTCCCCACCCACTGATGTACTTTTTATAAGAACATAATAGCGTTTAGTCAACGCGTGTTCCACACCAGCTCAAGATGTCACATTGTCTGTCACAATTGCTCTTTTGAGAAGTGTTTTGTGCTGCTCAGACATGGAAGCAACAATGGCCCTGAAAGCCTTTCATTCGCCTCATGCACAGTGCTTAACTTTTTTTTCCCCCTTTATCCACCATCTCTCATTTGTTCTCCCTAATGCTCACTTTGCACAGCACTCACAGACGTACTATGTCAATCAGGCAAATGGGTTTTGCAGAAAAGGTTTTTCATATAGTAATTTACGTGTGTGTGTGTGTGTGTGTGTGTGAGTGTGAGACCTTGTCTAGCAGCACAACAATGTACTATTGTAACTGACAACAGAGAGTGGTGAGAGCTGTTCAATTTGATATTCTAAGGTACGTTGTTGTTGTCGTTGTTCAACATCTCTCTTTCCTCTCGAACTTCAGCCAATGTGGCGGCAGCGGCGGGCGGCTTCATCTATTTCCTGAGCTACCTGCCTTATTTGTTCCTGTGGCCACGTTACGACTTGCTGACACACTCCCAGAAGGTGTCCGCCTGCCTCATCTCCAATGTGGCCATGGCCATGGGAGCTCAGCTCATAGGCATGTTTGAAGGCAAAGGTAGGGCTTTGAGGTTGGATTTCAAGTGAATTTCTCAGCTCCTTTTTGTATAACAGAGCATCTAAACAAACGTTCATCTCATCCCTCTCCCCTCTGTAGGAACGGGGATCCAGTGGTCCAACTTGTTTGACTCTGTGACGGTGGATGATGACTTCTCCATGGCTCAGGTGTTGTGCTTCCTGCTGTTTGACGCTGTGCTCTACGGACTGGTGGCGTGGTACGTAGAGGCCGTGTTTCCTGGAGAGTACGGAGTGCCTCTACCATCTTACTTCTTCATACTGGTATGTTTTAAAGCTATGGGTGGCTCACACACTCACAGTTACTGGGGATGCAACAACATACAGCTGCCTTAGTGGGAGGACAGTATGAACATATGGTGCTTTCAGAAGCGATGTTTCAGATCGTTGGGGTTATCTGATAACAATGTCCCTTCTCACACTGCCTTTTATTCGTTACTGCAGTGTCACTTAGTGTTTTGAAAACATTCAAACACAAAATGGGGAACTTGTGTATAAACAAAAAATTGCCTGATCATCAGGTTGGTTCAAATAATCATATTTCTCTATTATAAACAATGTCAGTTGTTTTTATGTTTCTGTTATAAGTTGCAGTAACACATACTGTCAAAGCTCAACAGATTTAGTGTAGTGATGCTTGTAACATTTCAAACCATAGGTATTGATTATTTGATATTGCCTTAGTACACCTGTTAAACTTGTGGGGTTGATATTTTTTTTGCAAAGAGGCATATTAACACATACTTTAACCCACATTCGCTCATTAACCTCAAAAAGGATTATGGTTCTTAATACTTCTATTGCAGCAAAAAAGGACATTTCCAGTGAGATATGTTGAAATGCACGTACGAGCCTGATCTTCTGCTACCGGGGATTGAACCCAGTTGTGATGTGGCTTTTACTTTGTGGTTTACAGTAAAAAAAACACGTTATCATGTCGACAAATGCTTCAAGTGGGTGTTCAGCACTTATTGCACCAGCAGGTAGTTGCAAGGTCAAGGTCTCCTGTAAGAGGTGAAGATTCAAGAAATTGCTGCACTCAGTGAATGTAGCTCTGATATAGTGACGGAGGAAAACTTAAGGTCACAACATATCGGCCAGAGGAAGTCTATGGATTCAGCTGGCTGGAATAACAGGAAGCGTCTGAGTTTCCAGCCAACATAAATACAGTACACACACACACCAGAGGGAGGTTTGGGCCTGAAACAATCTCCTCTAACGTAGAGTGCACGGTATGTTAATGCCAATCCATGAATGATTGTTCCTCTGCTCCCTTCCTGTAACTATTTTTGCTTCAGTGAAAAATCATGATAAAATCTCTCAACCCCCACATCTGCCTCATGTCCATCAGCCTTCATACTGGTGTAGCAGCCCTCGTATGGCTTGGGTGAATGAGAAAGAGGAAGAGGAGGATGCAGAAAAGGCCCTGAAAGGGGAGTTTATGGAAGAAGAGCCAGCTGGACTAGTCTCCGGGATCAAGATTAAACACCTCGCTAAGGTGAGCAGCAAAACACCCAGAGGACCAACATGTCCCCTTAATGTAAAAAGGATGCAGATGGTGCAAGTTTCCAAGTTTCACTCTGCCACCGTACTTTTAGTTGCTCAGGTGATTCATGTAAATGTTTTGGGTTCATCCACTCGACAGGAATTCAAAGTGGGCAACAAGACACGGCAGGCTGTTCGGGATCTCACGGTGAACATGTTTGAGGGACAGATCACGGTACTGCTAGGACACAACGGTGCCGGGAAGACCACGACGCTGTCCATGCTGACAGGTAACCAGCTGAAATGCACTCATGTACACACACGCACAATCAAACAAATGTCTCTTAAACAATCTGAACTCAACTGATTGCCTGTGTGTGGGTGTGGGTGGGTGGGTGCAGGTCTGTTTCCTCCCACCAGCGGCAGAGCCTACATCAACGGTTACGACATCTGTCAGGACATGGCTCTGATCCGCCGCAGTCTGGGACTCTGCCCCCAGCACGATGTACTGTTCGATAACCTCACTGTCCGAGAGCACTTGCTCTTCTACGCTCAGGTACTCTCGCAATCATGCACTTGTACACAAAAACCCACACGTACACTTCAGCTGAAGCTTTGTTCTTGTCAAGTGCTAATTAGTTCAATGTTTTGCTTGTTCAGCGTTGAAAGAGAGGGTTTATGAATCAAAAGTGAAAGTTCACATTGTTGTATCATAAATACACAACAGACATTTTGGCAGGTGTACCTGTACAATCTAAAGCCATAAATACAACCTTAATACTACCTTTACAAATGGTTTGCTATAGATGTGCAGTCTTTTACTTGTTTAGAATGTTTATTTGTGTGTTTATCTGCTTGATATCCAGCTGAAAGGCTTCTCCAAGAACAAGATTCCTGATGAGGTGGACCGGATCATCCGTATCCTGAACCTTGAGGACAAGCGGCAGGCTCGCTCCAAGACCCTCTCTGGCGGCATGAAGAGAAAACTCTCTATTGGCATTGCTCTCATTGGAGACTCCAAGGTGAAGAAGTGCATGAGCGTTATTCACTGTCATTCCTTTTGTCCCTTCCTACCTCCACGTCAACCTCGTCTCATCTTCTCATCTCTAACTTGATCCTCCTCCAGGTGGTGATGTTGGACGAGCCCACATCAGGCATGGACCCTTCAGCTCGGCGTGCCACCTGGGACCTCCTGCAAGGGGAGAAGCGCGGTCGCACCATCCTGCTCACCACGCATTTTATGGACGAGGCCGACCTGCTCGGCGACCGCATCACCATCATGGCAGGAGGAGAGCTGCAGTGCATCGGGTCACCACTCTTCCTCAAGAACAAATATGGTCAGTGAACAGTGGCGCGGAAGTAGCTGCAGAGAGATGCAACTCTTTTGCCTCCTATGTACTAAGCATGTTAATAAAAGACGGTCAGGCTTTTCATGCTTTCTATTCAGGGGAATTGAAACTTCATTTGACTACATCATTGTTACAATGAATCATACAGGCCTCCTTTCTCCCGCTCACCAGGCGCTGGCTACCACATGGTGATCGTTAAGGATGCTCTTTGTAACGTGTCCGAGATCACCCGCCTTGTCCACATGTATGTTCCGAATGCCACACTGGAGAGCAGCGCGGGGGCTGAGCTCTCGTACATCCTGCCCAAAGAAAGCACCAGCATGTGAGTCAGTCGCATCTTTGTTCATATTCACAATGACACAGTGGAAAGTGTGAGGTGGCCTGAAGGGTAGAAAGACCCCAAATCACACCTGCTGAACATGGTGACTAAACGACGACTTCCGTGAAAGGGTCCGACCTGCACTAACTCTGGATTAATGGTTATAATAACTAAACGTACTTTTCCGCTGTTTGCATCAAACACTTTCTTTTTTTCTTCTTGTGAGCAATCCGAAAAAACTAGAATCTCTGTGGAAAATATAAAAAAATAGTCCATCTCTTATTTTACCACGACCTTTCGATTTCTCTTTCCTTTCATTTGCCGACTCTTTTTATAGCCATACATCCTGTTTGGACTTACTTGGACTCCCCAGTGACCTGAGTTACTGTTCTTTGTTTAGCATTATGATGCAGTGTTACACTCACATTGATGTGTCTATACTGTATATGTGCCCCACTGCGAATGTAGTGTGTAATGTGCGTGTCCACTTTGTGTTTGCGCACAGGTTTGAGCTGCTGTTTGCTGAGCTGGAGATGAACAGAGAGGAGCTGGGCATCGCCAGCTACGGAGCGTCAGTAACCACGATGGAGGAGGTTTTCCTCAGGTCAGAGAAATATTACATTTCAATTCTGTAGGATCTGACTCAAGCACTAACTCTCCTGCTGCGAGACACCTTTTAAATTAAGCAGCGATGCACTGCTAGAGATGACACACAAGAAGAGATATTTTGATTAAAAAAAATATGGCTGATGTGTTTGTCTTCTCTCCTGAGCAGTTATTTCTGCCTCCCTGTATACTTGACATGTGCATCGGCGGTAACAAGCAGGAGAGAGACAGGAGCAGACAGCTAACACCTCATGCTATTCCAACTAGCATGAGGAGTGGATGTCATTGTAATTGGCGCTGCCAAAAATGTTTGTCTCACAGGCCTCATTATTTACAAATCACACCGAGAGTCCATCAGTGTGTTCTGGCCTTACACCTTACACACCACACATCAAACATGACAGCAACATGACAAGAAAAGCTGCCGTTTGAACATTTGGTCATTTAGCTTCCTTCTGGCGTTCGTTATTGTTACGCACGGCTCTGAGTCATAACAGTATTTTGTAGTCAAGTAAAACGCCTTCTCAGTTAAAGAGTAAGACTGCTAGTATTAATGTTTTTTTATGATTATTGTTCCTTTTTTGAAATAATGAATCTCAAATTAAATACTATATAATGATCTTTTACAATCAAAAACATCTGTGACGAATCCTGTGAAATTAATTTATCATAGTGACATACAAATAATACTTTTGTCCAATATCTTATTTTGTTAGTTTGTTCTAGTTTATTTCACAGGAAAGAGGTATAGAAAGAAAAGACCTATGGACTTGTAGGAAGCTGTATGTGGGTTCACAAATGCACACATTATCTGGGGAGACGAGGGTGTGAGAAATATTTTTGTTTGCAAGCAGCACTGTGTTTCTTCACCTTACTGAGCTGCTTAAAGGAAAGAAAATAGAGAGGATGCAAAAGAGCTGCTGTAGATCTATATTTTACCTCTATTTCCATTTTGGAGAGTTTTACATCCTGGAATTCATAACGTTACAAAACCTCCTGGCTAAAGTGAAGACTTCATACTTAAGGCACCTTTTCTTTCTGTTTTTCCGATTTTCAGTAAGTTGATGGATAAGCACATGTTGATTTGTGTATTCAGGGTGGGAAAGCTTGTGGATTCTAGTTTGGACATCCAGGCAATCCAGCTGCCAGCCCTGCAGTACCAACACGAGAGACGCTCCCATGACTGGACCACAGATGACGCCAGCAGCATCAGCGGCATGACCGATGTCACGGACTTCACGGACAGCGGCACACTCATTTCAGAGGACTGCTCCAACATCAAGCTGAACACCGGGGTGAGATAAGAGGAAGCAAACGGTTGCTTTTTATGTTTTCTGCATATAAATCATGTGGCTCACCTTTCAGTTTCTCCTTGATCTCCCCTCAGGTCAGACTACACCTGCAACAGTTCTACGCCATGTTCCTAAAGAGGGCGCTGTACAGCTGGAGAAACTGGAAGGTGATGGTGGCTCAGTTCCTCATCCCTTTAGTCTTCACCATTTTGGCCTTATTTGTGGCACGCTCCTTCCCCAATCACCAAGACGCCCCTCAACTGAGGTTGGCACTCAGACGCTATGGTTCCACCAAGGTGCCTGTGGCTCTGCCGCCTGGGTCGGGGCCCCTGGCTGCTGCCCTGGCCAATACATACAGTTCTCAACTCTCCGCTCAGCTTGGTCAGCTTACCAACATCACGGGTAGGCATCGCAAAAAGACAGGCTTTACTGCTGAGCTGAGTATTTACTGACCATCCGCCCACTTTTCACCGTCAGATTTCACAGATTACATCCTGACCCAGGCAGAGGAGGAAGGCGGCAGCTTTAACGAGCGCTGCGTGGTGGGTGCTGCTTTCCGTGACGGCAGCAGCCGACCTGTCGAAGCAACCGCCTACTTCAACAACGAGGGCTATCATACACCTGCCACAGCCCTCATGATGGTGGACAATGCTCTGTTCAAACTCCTAGCGGGGCCGAATGCTTCCATCCAGACGGGGAATTACCCAATGCCACGCAACCTGTCTGAGACCGCCCAGAGCCAGCTCAGGGAGTGAGTTTTCAAAGGGATCCGCATTCATGCTGCATGTGCTGCCTTCCTGAAAGCATGTCCGTCAATTCTGTTGCACTTAACCGGTGTAAATGATCACCACTTATCTGAGTCCTATGTCTCTCAGATGGTAAAGTACAAATTAGAAACTATTTCAGGGGAAAGAAAATAACTAAAAAAGGGATTGATATCGATTTAATCCTCAGTTCTTTTTGTGTAGCCATCATACTGACAAGTAAAGGTCAATTACTATTGATTTTAAATTAAAACTCATTTAGGAATCTTATAAGCAGTGAGGATTTGAACAGGTAAAGATCAAAGGAGCAGTTATGTTCGTCTGTCATTTCTCACCTCCTCCTCTTTTTTTCTCTCATTTCTCTTTCCTTTTAATCATCTGCAGGGGAAAGACGGGCTTCATCATCGCTATAAACATGATGTACGGTATGGCCTCCCTGTCCAGCACATTTGCCCTCCTGCTCGTAACAGAGTCCTCTATTAAGTCCAAGCATGTGCAGAAGGTCAGCGGCGTCTACCTGTCAAACTTCTGGTTTTCTGCGCTGCTGTGGGATCTGGTCAACTTCCTGCTGCCATGTCTCCTTATGCTGGTCAGTGTGACATCTGATTTCTTGTTATAATAAAGGTTCTGACACTACAGTATACTGCAGTATGCATGAATATACATGTACAGTCTCTTGTCTTTACTTGTTTCCTTCTCTTAGGTGGTATTTCAGGCATTCGGAATCAAGGCTTTTGTGGACAACAACCACCTGGTAGATGTGTTGCTATTACTGCTGCTGTATGGCTGGGCTGTTGTGCCTCTTATGTACCTACTCAGCTTCCTATTCTCCACTGCTGCTTCTGCCTACACACGCCTTACCATCTTCAACATGATCTCTGGCACGGCCACCTTTCTGACTGTCACCATCATGGCCATTCCAGGTGAGGGGACACACAGGCTTCTTGTTTTATGCTCAGCCCAATATGTTACAAGCTAGTGCTAAGGATTTGAAATGTGTTTATGTTTGGCTCATTGAATACAATTCTGCAATATTTGTCCTGGTTGATTTAGATGCCTGTGTGAAGAGGAGTGGGCTTTATAAATGATAGGGAGGACACTATTGGCTGTTCAAAGACTCAGCAGGTCAATGTGGGAGTTAGTGATGACCAGTACTGAATATGAGGAATTGACAATACAATCAAGAGAAAAATCGGGGGAGATGTATCCAAGAAAGAAAATGTTTCATAACCATTCTTGTTGTCTTCTCCAGAGTTGAAACTGCAGAACTTGTCGCACATACTGGATAAGGTTTTCCTGATCTTTCCAAACTATTGCCTGGGCATGTCCTTCAGCCAGTTCTACCAGAACTACGAATTCATCTCATTTTGCACCTCGAGTCCAGTCAGCCGCTCGGTGTGCAAGGCTTTTAGTAAGTACTGCCGAAATGCAGCTTGAGAGAATTAAGAAGTCTAAGATGTGTTTTTTTTTTTTACATAGAGGTAATACACTTTATTTTGATCATTTAATGAGATATATGATATCGAAGATGTAATTATAATGATGAGTCATAATGTGGGTGCCAGTATGACAGGCAGTGGCGGTTTATTTTTGTAGTGACAGTGATTATATAAATAATTACGTATCCTATCGATGGATTAAGATAATTTCTTTCAACAAAGAATACCTAGTTCAAACAGAAATGAAACAGATTGATTTAAAAGTTAATTTTTACTTGTTTTTTATATCCAAACACATTTCAAGGTTTTTTTGCTCGCTCCAAGTTGAGTGTAGTTGACGGTACACAAGGTCCTCTTGTAACGGGGACAGCGCACAGCGAATCCTCCTGAAAGGGAAAGTAAAGAGAACAAAGAGGGCTCAAAAGACATACGTAATGCACCAGAATGATTTAACTAAAGACTTTTTAGACTATAAATTGTATTTGTAGTTTAAAATCACCAAATTAAACACGAATGAGATGTTCAGATTTCTTGTGTAAACCCTACATATCTATGCTTAATTTACTTGGCATAACTCTGTATTCTTCTGGTTCTAGACATCACATACCAGATGAACTACTTCTCGATGTCGGAGCCTGGTGTGGGCCGCTTCCTTGTGGCCTTCTCGTTGCAGGGTGTCGTCTGCATTGTTCTGCTGTTCGTCATCGAACTGCAGTGTGTCCACACTCTCCGGCGTGTCCTCGCCTCCCTGGGCAAAAGACGCAAACAGGTAGATGGATTGTGGGAGCAGGTGTCAGTGTACTTTGTTGGGAACTTTTCAGTTTCATTAGAAATTACCCAACAAGCACAGCATACACTGCGCAGCAAGTCTTCTCTGAGGAACTGTTTTCAAAGCGTGGTTAAATATATGCAAAAAAAGAGAAGTCACTGAAGATAACCAGAATAGAGGTTGGTGAAGGCTCGATGATCGTGCAGATTCTAATCCGTGCACAGGGAGTAGACGACGCTTCATGAAAAGGAAACTTTATCTCTGAAGTATCTTTTCACGAAACAGTTCGAAACATGCTACTTCTTGGGTTTATATGAGTGGTAGTTATCAACATTGGTCTCCCACAAAAGAGGCATTTCACAGGCTATTAGAGCATGAGACTAATAACGGAGCAGAAATAAATACCCTAAATTATCTTCCCTCTAAGTGCAGATGTCCCTGCATACTGATTTATTATATCAAATTATTTTTTAGTAAATATGATCGAGTCTTTTCCAAAATGGATACATTTCATATATAACGCCTTACGCACCAGAGCTGCAGCCACACTGAAGATTTAACGAGGTGTTATTTCACACTTCTCAACATCAATAACCACCTCTGCATCCATAAGCACATGGACTTAAATATAGGGATTGTACGTCATTTAAGAGTTACGTATCATATAAGTGCAACTGTGTTTTGAAAAGCATTTATTGCTAAATTATGACTTTATTAAATGCCAAACATTGCCTTTTCTGCTTTTAATTTGTGAGAATAAATGGATTTTAATTATTTTATAGAATTTGAATTTAAATGTGTTATTTGTTGAGTTTTAGACAAAAAAAGCAAATTGAAGACGCCGTCTTTGGCTTCAGAAAATTGAAAAAGGCATTTTTCGTTCTTATGATTTATTAAAATATATATTGATATAATTGGCAGATGAATCTATAATAAAAAATAAAATTTTGTTGCAGGCCTAAATACCTTTTATGATGGGAGTTGGAGTTAAAGGTTGATGTTACGATTTCCGCAGGCTCTTTTTGTCATAACATTAAACAATGTATGCCTGATTGTGTTCCTATCACGGCTACTTCTTAGTATTATATGTATTATAGTAATATGATACGATTACATATTTATATGTATTATAATTAATTGTTTTCAAAATGCATGTTTATACTATTGATGGCAGAGGACCTACGACATCCTCTAGAGTCTCTTTTTCTTCTGGTTTGGTTGTTCATAAGTTTACGTGCGTATCAGTTACCTCTCATAGAGGATGCAGCACTGCTCCCAGAGGACCGGGACGTGGCTGACGAGAGGAAGAGGGTCCTGGAGTGCCAGCCAATGGTGGAGTCTATGGTTGGCAGCCCTCTCATACTGCAGGAGCTCAGCAAGGTATGTAGCACAAGAGTCTTTTCCTTCCTGCCTCAGTGTTGAAAGCTGTGTGACTCAGAGGCGTTTCCTCAGTGGCATATGACGAGGTGAATGTTATCTCTCCTTCTCAGGTGTACAGCAGCGGTGAGAATCTTCTGGCTGTGGACAGGCTGTCTCTCGCTGTAGGGAAGGGGGAGTGCTTCGGCCTCCTGGGCTTCAATGGGGCAGGCAAGACCACAACCTTTAAGATGCTGACATGTGATGAGAGCGTTACCTCCGGGGACGCCTACATTGATGGATACAGCATCTTGAGGGACGTTAAAAAGGTAAGATGAGAGGGGTATGGAATGAAAGAAAACCACAGTGATACCACACTGCTTTCAAAAGCCCGGATTTAAAAGAGAAAATGTATCTTTTGACTGCAGGTGCAGCAGCGCATTGGTTACTGCCCACAGTTTGACGCCGTGTTGGACCACATGACAGGCAGAGAAACTCTGAGCATGTATGCCAGACTCCGAGGAATACCAGAGAAGTATGTGTCTGGCTGTGTGGAGAATGTCCTGAGGTCGCTGCTGCTGGAGCCTCACGCTGATAAACTGGTCCGCAGCTACAGGTAGAGAGAATGTTGGGAGCGATTTACATCTTTGCCTGAATATTGCTCCACTTTTTAGAACGGGTGTATGTAAATATTATGTCATCTTCGATATCGGCAGCGGCGGTAACAAGCGGAAGCTGAGTGCGGCCATGGCTCTGATTGGTGGGCCTCCGGTCATCTTCCTGGATGAGCCTTCGACCGGGATGGACCCAGTGGCCAGGAGATTGCTGTGGGATGCTGTTACACGCACACGGGAGTCTGGGAAGGCCATAGTCATCACTTCTCATAGGTGAGCTAGTTTTATTCGGTATCAGCAGTGGTTCATTTACTTGAGTGCTGTACATTTTGTTAGGTCGTTTTCTGCTGTTGTAATTCTACTTAAGTTTATTTCAGAATGAAATAATCAGTGTTGAAAAAAGTCATATCCTTTACTCAAAGTAAAGAATCCTTAAAATTTGACTTCAGCACAGGGCTTGAGTGGATGATCTTGATTTACATTCCTCCACTGAAAATATTACACTTTTTACTTTACATTTAGCTATATTTACACATTATTGTTATTATTTTACATACAAAACATTATGAGCGTAAGAAAATATGATGCAGTATTGAAGATGAAACTACCCAGAAGTATATAAAGTACTTTAAACGATCACCCACATTTTGAAATTCTATTTAGACAATGAAACCAATCAAGTTATATTATATGATACTTTTACTTTTAAGTATGTTTTGCAACCAAAACGTATTCATAGTTAAGTAGTTATTACTTCTTTTTTTTTTTTTTTTTTTAACTTTCCTTGAAAAAGAGTTGACCACACTGGGTTGGGTTTCTCTGTTCGGTTTCTCAAGATTACCAATTTCTTTCCACCAATGTTCCTTCCACGACATCTTCAAAGAAGTTTTATTCTACATCTTGATGCATTAAGGGAGACGACATGACGACGCTAACAACTCTTACCTGTCTCCCTGATATCTTCCTGCACCAGTATGGAGGAGTGTGAGGCCCTGTGCACCCGGCTGGCAGTTATGGTCAACGGTCAGTTCAAGTGCCTCGGGAGTCCCCAACACCTGAAGAGCAAGTTTGGCAGTGGCTACACCCTGCTGGCGAAAGTACACATCGAGGCCGAGCTCGAGGATAGTGACCTGCAGCTTTTTAAGGACTTCATCGAAAGTACCTTCCCAGGTCAGAAGCATACAGTTAACATTTGCAATGATAACCATACAGATCTGTTTACTACCACAGTAAGAATAAAAATAACCAAGAACATGACTAATTATGTTTAACTTTGTCACATAATTATTATTCTACCCGTGGACGGGCAGATAACCTTTTTTTCTGAATATAAATATGAATGTTTCTCTTCTCTCTTACATTAATATTTAAAGGTGTTTTGCTGTTAAAGTGATCTGAAACAAAACTAATCTAACGCTTTTAATTTTCTCCCACCACAGGAAGTCAACTGAAGGATGAGCACCAGGGAATGGTGCACTATCACTTGACTGACAAAACACTGACCTGGGCCCAGGTAACTTATCTCTACAGGACTATCTCTGCCTTTCTGTTATGTTAGGGCGCCCTCTAGAGGACAGAATAGGATACAGCAATGCTCATATGCTTTATAGCTTAAACACAATGTTTAATCGCATATGTAAAACACGTGGGTGGCAGAAGTAGCACGGTTATAGTAGCTTGGTCATGGTATAGACTCCAAACCAACACGGACAAGCTTGCTTTGAAAAAGGAAAAGTGGATGTAAATAAAATATGTAAGTAGCTGTGTGCACACAGCAGAAAAAAACATGCATTTATTTGTCTTTTCAATGTTCAAAAGTTGCAGACTGTAGCTTTAAATTGTGATGCTGGCCCAAAGTCTTTGATAACACAGGAGATGCACTTGTGTTTCCTCCCTTCCTATCCTCATCTACTTCCCAGGTGTTTGGCACTTTGGAGGCAGCCAAAGAGAAATACCAGATTGAAGACTACTGCGTGAGCCAGATATCGCTGGAGCAGGTGTTCCTCAGCTTTGCCCAGTTCCAGCACTGCACTGAGAGTGGGAGGAAGTAAGTGGAGAGAGGGATCTGTCCATGCATTGTCCTTTTTCTACAGTGCTGTGTGTCTGTGTGTCTGCGTGTGAACGACCTGTGTACATGTGTGAAGGACCATGAAACAATGACCTGCCTCGGTTACACAGCAAGTGTGTACACAGGCCGGAGCCGGTTCGACCTCCAGCTCCATTTTTACCTTGACCACCAAAACACACACACACACACACACACACACACACACTGGGCCAGTTACATCAACTTCAGCATTTCTACTTAATCACGTCTGTGTGTCTTTGTTGGGTCATTCATGATGTTGTTATTGTTGCTGTGTGATGAAGGAAGTAGGAGAATTGGGACCATGACGCATGTGGGATCAGGATTATACCAATGAATGAACTCAGAGTGCTGCACCTTTCCAGTGACGTTAAAGACAATGACCGCACTCATCGGATACTACAACTAATCTGAATTGTGTGTGACTGGGTTCATGTGTGTGCACTTGTGTGTACAGTTTGTCTTTTTTTGTTATTTATGATTTGATTGATTATGTTTCCAAGAATTTGTGCTTTTTTTCTGTGATAATCACAAAAGAACGAACCACTCCATTTGATATGTGTATGAAATTGTTGCACACCTTTGCGCCTTATCTTACTAATGAGGGTTCTTGTTTCTATATATTGCCCTATACAAAATGTCTGGTAATCATTATGAGCCTCTTAATAATGTTGCCAGATGTAAATATTGTGACGTGTTCATGGTACTAAACAACACTTGCTCATTCAGGCCGGAGCAGAACATTTACTAATTTAAAGATTGTTTTGGGCACATTAATGAATGCATGTATACAATACGATTTACAGAGTGCATGATACTGGAGGAGCAGCGAGCTGGAAACGATTGCTAGAAGACCATTAATCCTCAGAGTACATTTTGTCCAGTCTGGGTACATTCAATATGCCTCCATTGTCCAGGTTTTTTTTCTTCTGCCAAACAAGGTACAGCAACAGTGTGTGTTACCATGTGGATATCCGGCCATCAGAGTTTACACAGAAGCTTTATAGGAAAGAAATAACAGTTGTGTGATGCAGAAGATTATGTTCAAATGTCCCAGTAAAAATGGAGGTTGTGACATGAAATCAAGTCGTATCCCACTGCATGTGATTGATCTGGGCCTAAAATTTGCAAGACTGCAATAACCTTTAAGGGGTTTTGTAATTTATTTGTATTTTTCTTGCTATGCATTTCACACTGTGTGTGCGTGCGTGCAAGCAAGTGTGGTACAGAGTATGGCAACACATAATTCCTGATTTCATCCAGACTACAACACTAAAACAATGCTATGATTTTCCCTCAATATAATTAAGAAATTGTTATTGCGCAGTCGACAAACAACTGCGGTGTCATCTTTAATGGAAAGCTGCTCCTTCAGGGAACGCAAGAAAATGCAATAAAAACAACAACTGTATATAGATAGTAAAATACTTTAAATAGATGCCTTGTTCTGAGGAAGAATGGTCAGCACAATGTTTGTTCTCTTTCATGTGGATGTGCCACTATGAACCTCATTTCAGAGTGTGTCCAATTTATCAGTCTCTAAGCCTTGATTGTACTTAAAGGACGTTGGAAGAGCATTTATTATTCTATATTCTGTAGGAATATTTAGAAAAACATTGGACGTTTTTTAAAAAAAAAGAAAGATTCCACACATTGATAAGAAATGGATTCTCAGTTTCCTGCTTTTCATCCATGTTAGAGATCCAAATGATATTCTCAGATGAATCGGTGATCACATTATTAACTTGAGGGTACAAATGACTTTCCTACTCTCGAAAAATCCCTCTGACTTCACAGAAGTGATACGAATGTATTGACTGTCTTACATTAAAGCAAAAAGCACTCACAGTAATTAGCTGTATTAACTACTTTGTATGATTTACAGATGTGTATGCGCGAAGAAAAGTGGATACTGACATTCCAGAAAGGCACACATATGTGGCTTATTGGTCTTGAAAGGATTTAACTTCCTAATTTAGACTTTTGTTACATTTGTTTATGTATTTGCACAATTTATTTTTCTCGTTACATGTATGACTTGAATCAATTGCAATGTTCGATACGTTGAAATGGAAAGGTCTGCTCTGCTGATACTGAAGGATTGAGTTTTGTTGAAATACAGTGTATCATATTCAAAAAAGGGAATGTACATCATTGTAACTGTATACTGTACATGTACCATGAAACTGACCAACTGTATACATGTCGCTATTCTTTTTAAATTAAAGAATGCTCTATGCAAATAGTAGCAAATACCAGTGCCTGGTCTACTGTTTACAGTAAGTGACACTTGACTCTTTTCTTGAATCTAGTCGCATGACTTGTGATGCTTTTCTTGTGCTATCATTTAACCTTTTGAGAGGCCACCTTAATTGAACAGAAATACAAAATTCCAAGACTCTGAGTACGACAATGCATTTATGGAGTCAACCTGTTATCTTACAAGTGAATGGGTATAAGTACGGTGCACAGTACCTCTGTCTGGAGAGTGATGAACAGCTGGTGACAAATACCATCTGCTTTTAAGGAATTCCCCTAATCAGTTAAGTCAATAAGTTAAAATATTAGAAAATTAACAACATCCGTATGTCTTTTGTCCTGACTTTGCCTTTTTAATTATATCAAAAAGTGTACAGTAATATCTCATGAAAATAGACATGGACACAGTGGTGTTACTCATGAACATCAATCCAGTGAAAGTTTAATATAAACTTTCAAATATAAGATTATGAGTATCAAAATGTATTTTGAGCTAACTTTGCTTTTTTAATATATTAATAAGTAGACGTGGACAGAGCAGGGTTTAATATAAACTTAAGGAATTCCTGTATTCAAAGTTGGAATATTGGGAATGCCATGATTTATTTTGAACTGAGTGTCTTTAATTTTCTCAAACTGTAGAGTAAAATGACATAAAATTGTAAATTGTTCTGTGTGCATTTGCCAATTATGAGCCTGAACTAACCCCATGCTCTTCCATTACACATACACACAAACACTGTTGAGTAAAATGACATGAAACCCGACATGTACATGTACGGGGCCATCATGAACAAGAGTCCACTGAAATTTTTGGATAACCAATAAAAGGAAATGTTTTCTTTTTACAGATGAGAGATTAGTGTTCAATGTGAATCGATTCCTGATCACGTTGGTCTGAGGAAGAAGAGAGGCTGGACGTCATGGAAAAAGTTAAACACAGATATTTATTCGACAAAGATACTGCAAAAGTATTTTAAATAAAGTTATATATGTGCAAAAAATTAAAAAAAAAATAAAAAAAAAAAAACACTTTTTTTTTTTTTTTTTTTTAACTTTTTTATTTTTTTATTTAAAAGTACGTGTACACGGGTCAATTTCTCAACTACCGGGTGTAGAAGAGAAAAGAGACGACTTCAGACGTTACAATAGTTATATGCGTATATGTTTATGAGAGCATTGTGATTGGTGGAGACTAGACGTTGAGGGTGTCTCCTGATTTCGACTTTGAGATCCCATTGGTGGACCACAAGGGTGGATCCTCCTCTCTTGGCTCTCGACTCCTTCCAGGAATATTTAATCTACTGGATCAATCGTATCTTTCCAAACCTGTTGATTTCACCTCGCGTAACCTGACTTCATGGGCTTTTGTACAAAATGGATGCTTTAACAAGAACGATACGAATTGTATAAGGCCTCAAGTTTAATCTAAAAACATATCTTGCCTGGTTGATAATACAAAATTGCATTTATATAACACGTATCAAAACCAGTAGTAATGTTTTTCACAGGAACACATAAAAACAACAAATGATGCAGCTACACACACATTTATACATGAATGTATATTTATAATCACATAAATAAATCCAAACGTAATCTGTAAACTACAAGTAGACTACAGATCAGAACTAACATGAAACTATGAGGAGAAAACAGGGATCCAACCGGTTTCCTTAGTAATCTTTTTTTTGTGCAAATATTAGTTATTTTTTGCACATATATAACTTTATTGCATTGTTTTAACAAACGTGATTGCACATGGTATTATGTTTTGTCGGGTGGAGCAAGCAGGTTACTTTAACTCCCGCCCCTCCCCCCTCTGCTCACCACTGGCACAGAAACAGAGATTGGCAGCCGCTAATGGGAGCCTATCGCAGGGCTTTGATCGTGCGTTAACTGCAAGGCTTAGTCGAAGGTGAACCTGAACAGCAGAACAAATGTCTCTTTTGGAGGATTTTGTTGTTTACCTCGGCTTGAGTCCCACTACTTTGTTAGGGGCTGTTGCTTTCCTGCTTGTTTTTTATCTCGTCTCCAATACATTCACCTCCCAGGAGGTCGGGAAGGCGCCTCCAGGTCCGAGGCCTTTTCCCCTGATTGGCAACCTGTTGCAGCTGGATCTCAAGAAGCTCGATGTTTCCCTGTGGGAGGTGAGATCTTACAACAAATTATTTGTGTTATATATTTTAAAGTGCTTTTGTCATAAGAAATGTATTTACACGGATTGAGACAAAGCCATAATTATAAGATAAGAAAGTCTAAATTATGAGATAGAAAGTCATACTCATGAGGTAAAAAAAGTTTAAATTATGAAATGGGCATTACCTATTATTAGAGTAAACATAACCACATAAAGTTTGAAAAATACTCAATATACATCCAAAATCGAATAAAATGGCTGCGCAAGATATTACATTTAAGAAAATTCAATAATCAAGAAAATTTGAGGTATACAGTTGTTTGTGTATGTGTCTTTGTGTATATATATTAGTGCTGTCATATTAGCGCGTTATTAACGGCGTTAACGCAAACCAATATTAATGTTATCAATTTTATTAACGGCATTACCACCTTTTAATTTTCCAACGCTGGATGTGGCGCAACAGTATGTGGCACGCCGTTTGGGCTTGAAAGCTCGGTTAACGTTACGGTTTGAAATAAATGAATGGTGAGCGCGATATGGCAAAATAAATGATGAGATGCTAATGAATGGAAAGTTTACTTTCAGAAAGTTCTCAGACGGTTCCCTTGACAAGACCAAAGTAACATGTGCCATTTGTCATTGTGAACTGAGCTATCATCGTAGCTGTCCAGTCTGAAATACCACTCGATACCACACAGCTGATGCTAACTCTGCGCCCCTCGTCATAGCCAGACACGAATGGATGACTTCGGACAGAAACACGTGGGCACCACAAAGAAGAACAAACTTATTGCAGCCATAGCTGAATGGGTGCTACTGCATGCAGCCTGTTAACGTTGTGGAAGATGAGGATTAGCTGATATAATACAAATCGCATCCAACGACAGGACCTACGAAGCCTGACTGCTATGTGATATATATATATATATATATATATATATATATATATATATATATATATATATATATATATATATGTATGTACACACACACATACGTGTGTGTGATATATTTTTTTCTTTTCACAGCTTTCAAAGAAGTATGGGTCAGTGTTTACAGTCTCCTTTGGAACCAATAAAGTGGTGGTCCTGGCTGGCTACAAGACAGTCAAAAAGGCTCTGGTCAGTTATGCAGAGGAGTTTGGAGACAGAGACATCTCCCCCATCTTTTATGATTTGAATCAAGGTCATGGTATGATCTACTTTTACTCTTTGATATACAGTGTGTTTACCTTTTTTTTTTAGCACAGCATGAATATCACAAATAATGTTTGATCACTGATGAGTGTTGTATCTCATGATATCCACGTGACGAGTACAGATTCAATGCAACGTGCATGTCATGCTTGATAGGAATTCTGTTTGCAAATGGAGAATCATGGAAAGAGATGCGACGTTTCGCCCTCAGCACCCTCAAAGACTTTGGAATGGGCAAAAGACTCTCAGAGAATAAAACCTTGGAGGAATGCCACCATCTGATAAAAGTGTTTGAAAGTTACAAAGGTATGGTGATAAAACATACAAGTGGGACAACGTGTTCTACACAAAACATCAAGGGTTTGTTATTTTGCATATCAGGACACCTCTTGTGGTACGCTGTTCTCAAATCATGCCCAATATTTAACTTCTTTTGTGGCCAGTGTCAGTTATGGTGATGTTTGCTTTAACAGTAAAAGACGGCACTTTTACTTTTGCTCTTACATCTTCATAATTTCTTTATTCGTCACTCCCATTTCACAGGGAATCCATTTAATACAGCAATCCCAATAAATCATGCAACATCCAATATCATCTCCGCTATTGTGTACGGCAGCAGGTTTGAATACAACGACCCCCGATTCAAAAACATGGTGAGAAGAGCCACCGAAAACGTGCGCATTACAGGCTCTGTATCAATCCAGGTGAGTTTCTTTTCTTTTTTTTGATTTTGAAGGGGATTGCACACAAGCAATGGCCGCTACCAAAATTGTGAAAGGTTGTGCAGAATGAAAAATGAGCATTTTATAGCAGTAGATTCATATACATCTCTTTGGTCCAACAGAAGGCTGAGTGTTTGATGACCCTTTCACAAGATTTAGACTCGTTCTTTCAGTTTTTTGATTACGGCTTGGGTAAACAGAATTCATGTCTTTACATACTGGGCAGTGGGTCCAACTTAAGCATCCAAACAATACAAGAAAGTGTTGTCAAACTAAAAATGGATGTAAACTGGAGGTATTTTGCTGATTATTTGTGGGTCGTTGTTTGGTGTCCATTGTCTTCACTAATCTTTGCTGCTTTCACTGTCACGGCACAGCTTTACAACATGTTTCCCAGGCTGGTCAGATGGGTACAAAAACGACAGCTGTTATTAAAAAATGTTGCAATGGCTGTCGGAGATATCAAAGAATTAAGCCTGCATCTGAAAGAGACCCTGGACCCTCACCACTGCAGGGGGCTTATCGACTGTTTTCTGATCCGGAAGCAGAAGGAGGAAGTAAGACAACATTTTAGCAGTTTTCATCCATCAAAAAGAGCGAATGTTATGTATATTTCATGATATGTGGGTCTTTTTTCTATTAGGAGTCGTGTGTTAAGGAGACTCACTACCATGAGAAGAACTTGATATGCACAGTGAACAACCTGTTTTCAGCTGGTACTGATACGACAGCGACAACACTGAGATGGGGTTTGCTGCTTATGGCTAAATATCCACTTATACAAGGTAAAGACGGGGCTGAGACTCTTAGTGTGCATTTATTTTTCCATTCGGAGATGCCCTTAAATAGCCTACTTGACAAAAGTTCAAAATAACCTATAGATTGTTTTGTAGTGGTTTGATTTTCGATTGAAGAACATTTAGCTGACGTGGTCCGAAAATATATACATTTATATAACTCGTCTTTGACGGATTATAAGGACAAGCAGATGGCGGTAAATTCCCGAAGGGAGATATCGGTGGACGTCGCTGTGCAGGTCGACTCTACGTCGTTGCGCCACCTACTGTTCTGGTGTATGGAAATGGCACGAGAACTATAAACCAAAATGAGTCCGTCGATCCAACTACGTGGCCAGCCGCAGTTGTAGTTGCAAGAGTGTATATCGCCCTTTAGAATATTCATCATGTGTCAACATGTGAGTCCAGCCCAGGTCCAGGAGGAGCTGAACAGGGTCATAGGAAGCCGTGAGGTCCAGGTAGAGGACCGGAAGAACATGCCGTACACTGATGCTGTAATCCATGAGATACAGAGACTGGCCAACATTGTCCCCATGTCCATTCCTCACAAAACCAGCCAAGACGTCACCTTCCAGGGCTTCTTCATCAAAAAGGTTGCTCACGTTCATCATTTTCTACTGAAAATAATAACTTTATTCATATAGAACCTTTTGACAAAAGTGTTTAGACAAAGCAAAAGCAATGTAACAAAGTTCCACGAAAGAAGACAAACTAAGATCAAATGTACACACTGATAAAATGGTACAATAGATGAAACAATCGCTAACTCATAATAATAACAATAAAATGTTCCTCAACTTCTGAAAAGGTAAAAAAAGTGCTTCCATTCTGAGACTTTACACACCTTGCTCTCTGTCCTTTTGCTTCCAGGGGACGACTGTGTTTCCTCTTCTTACTTCTGTCCTTCATGATCCGAGCGAATGGGAAAGCCCAAACTCCTTTAATCCCTCCCACTTCCTGGATAGGGAGGGTAAATTTATCAGGAGAGAGGCCTTCATGGCCTTTTCTGCAGGTACAACAACTCTGTCAGGATTTTGTATTTTAGGGATTACAGAGAATTTTGACAGTGTGATCCAGTTTAACTTTTTGTAAATCTCTTCGTCCTTGCAGGGCGCAGGGCGTGTCTGGGTGAGAGTTTGGCGAGGATGGAGCTGTTCCTCTTCTTCACCTCCCTCCTCCAGAGCTTCCGTTTCACTCCTCCACCTGGAGTTAAAGAGGAGGACCTGGATCTCACACCGGCTCTGGGTTTCGTCCTCCCCCCTTCACCTCATGAGCTGTGTGCCGTCAGTCGCCAATGAGGAAGCGAGCTGAATTACGGCGTTATACTGTAACTCAGTGGTGGGCCGTCAGGGCCAGCTAAGCCTTCTCTACTGGCTTAAACTGAATCACAAAGTTATAGCTATTTTAGAATTTAATAGTTTTTCACAAATACATATTTTTACCTTTTTACCTTTTCTCTTTGCACAGCTCCTATCTTCGTCTGTTGCTCTGGCATTATACTGTAACTGTATGTGGCTAGCCAATAAAATTTACAAATGAGAGATTAGTGTTCAATGTGAATCGATTCCTGATCACATTGGTCTTAGGAAGAAGAGAGGCTGGACGTCATGGTAAAAGTTAAACACAGATATTTATTCTACAAAGATACTGCAAAAGTAAACTACTACGTTTACACGGGTCAATATCTCAACTACCGGGTGTAGAAGAGAAAAGAGACGACTTCTCTAGCAGAAGTTACAATATTTATAAGAGCATTGTGATTGGTGCAGAGTAGACGTTGGGGTTGTCTCTTGGTTTAGACTTTGAGATCCCCTTGGTGGAGCACAGGGTTAGATCCTCCCCTCTTGGCTCCCGACTCTTTCCAGGAATATTCAATCTACTCGACGAATTGTATCTTTTCAAAACTGCCAAACAAAGCTGAATTTGTAATCCAGCAGTATCATTTCAAAACTGCCAAGCGAAGCTACAATTTTTTAGTCTACAATTGTATCTCACCAAAACTAACAAGGGAGGCGGGTATGAGCTGTTCCTCACCTCAGAGAGGCGAGTGAGAAGGCCGTTGAACTTCATTTAACCTAAGAGGATGAGACTATGAACTGCATCTCAATTAAACTTCAAAGGAGGGGGAGATGTTGCTTATCTGAACTATCAAGGAGGGAAGCCCCACACCTGACGCTCTCACTCTATATCTTGTGGCTGGTCCCGTTGCCCTTGAGTTGCAGATTCTCTAGCACTTGCCCTTTGTGAATGGACTTTCCCACTCTTTGTGCAAACCTGTTGATTTCCCCTTGAGTAGCCTGACTTTATGGCCTGTTGTACAAAATGGATGCTTTATATATATATATATATATATATATATATATATATATATATATATATATATATATATATATATATATATGTATGTATATATATATATATATATATATGTATATATATATATATATATATATATATATATATATATATATATATATATATATATATATATATATATATATATATATATATATTCATTCTTCTGTCGGACTGGACACCCTGGGCCGAGCCGTATGTTTGACAGCCCTGATTTAGATGATGCAGTTTTCCTTTTTTTTCCATTTAAACGACAAGGATTTTCAACAGTTCAGTTAAATGATTTTGAACTGTAACACTTTTCAGCAGGTATTTTGCCTTTTCTATATTTTCAGTAATTATTTGCTATTTCTTCATATATTCATCTATTCTGCTATTTTCAACTATATTTATATATATTCACCTATTTCATATATATTCAGCTATATAATTATTTTCAGCTTTTTTCATATATATTCAGGTATTCTTTCATTTTGAAATATATTTAGCTCTTCAGCTATATTCCACTATGTTCAGCTATATTCAGCTATTTTTTTTTTCAAATATTTCAGCTATAAGCTTCAGCTTTTTACATTCAAATGCATTTTCTGCAGGAAATGCTCTTTCTAGTTGCCCTTGAGTTGCAGATTCTCTTGCGCTTGCCCTTTTGTGAAATGGGACTTTCCCACTCTTTGCGCAAACCTGTTGATTTCACCTCGAGTAACCTGACTTCATGGCCTGTTGTACAAAATCGATGCTTTAACAAGAAGGACACGATTTGTATAAGGCCTCAATATAGTCTTAGATTCGTAACATTAGTATTTGGTAATATTATGTTTCAACCCTTTTTCAATCAAAAACAGTACAGTAGTTTAACTTCAGATTGTATTGTAATTGTATTTTATATAATGTCCAAATTAATGTTGTGTTCAACCTATCCAAGCACCAGGAATGCAAAACCACAAACAGAGGCTCAATTAAAAATCTGTGTGATACTGGAAGGTTTAGCCAAACTGGTTCTTCTGCTCTGCTTTCTTGTCATTTGATATGTGTTATTGACGAAAGGCAATAGGGCCCAGGTGGGCGGGAAGATGATTAACATTAGGCTCGTTCGAGATGAACCAGTTCTGCGCAGAATCGATCGCCGGCGATGTGTAGTTGCAATACTTAACGCTTGATTGTTGACTATTAGTCTCAAGTTTAATCTAAAAACATATCTTGTCTGGTTGATAATAGAAAAATTGCATTTATATAACACGTATCAAAACCAGTAGTAATGTATTTCACAGGAACACATAAAAACAACAAATGATGCAGCTACACACACATTTATACATGAATGTATATTTATAATCACATAAATAAATCCAAACGTAATCTGTAAACTACAAGTAGACTACAGATCGGAACTAATATAAAACTATGAGGAGAAAACAGGGATCCAACCGGTTTTCTTAGTAATCTTTTTTTTGCCAAATATTAGTTATTTTTTGCACATATATAACTTTATTTGCATTGTTTTAACAAACGTGATTGCACATGGTATTATGTTTTGTCAGGTGTAGCAAGCAGGTTACTTTAAACTCCCGCCCCTCCCCCCTCTGCTCACCACTGGCACAGAAACAGACAATGGAAGCCGCTAATGGGAGCCTATCGCAGGGCTTTGTCAGTTGGTCGGTCGAGCTCGTGCATTAACTGCAAGGCTTAGTCGAAGGTGAACCTGAACAGCAGAACAAATGTCTCTTTTGGAGGATTTTGTTGTTTACCTCGGCTTGAGTCCCACTACTTTGTTAGGGGCTGTTGCTTTCCTGCTTGTTTTTTATCTCGTCTCCAATACATTCACCTCCCAGGAGGTTGGGAAGGCGCCTCCAGGTCCGAGGCCTTTTCCCCTGATTGGCAACCTGTTGCAGCTGGATCTCAAGAAGCTCGACGTTTCCCTGTGGAAGGTGAGATCTTACAACAAATTATTTGTGTTATATATTTTAAAGTGCTTTTGTCATAAGAAATGTATTTACACGGATTGAGACAAAGCCATAATTATAAGATAAGAAAGTCTAAATTTAGAGATAGAAAGTCATACTCATGAGGTAAAAAAAGTTTAAATTATGAAATGGGCATTACCTATTATTAGAGTAAACATAACCACATAAAGTTTGAAAAATACTCAATATACATCCAAAATCGAATAAAATGGCTGCGCAAGACATTACATTTAAGAAAATTCAATAATCAAGAAAATTTGAGGTATACAGTTGTTTGTGTATGTGTCTTTGTGTATATATATTAGTGCTGTCATATTAGCGCGTTATTAACGGCGTTAACGCAAACCAATATTAATGTTATCAATTTTATTAACGGCATTACCACCTTTTAATTTTCCAACGCTGGATGTGGCGCAACAGTATGTGGCACGCCGTTTGGGCTTGAAAGCTCGGTTAACGTTACGGTTTGAAATAAATGAATGGTGAGCGCGATATGGCAAAATAAATGATGAGATGCTAATGAATGGAAAGTTTACTTTCAGAAAGTTCTCAGACGGTTCCCTTGACAAGACCAAAGTAACATGTGCCATTTGTCATTGTGAACTGAGCTATCATCGTAGCTGTCCAGTCTGAAATACCACTCGATACCACACAGCTGATGCTAACTCTGCGCCCCTCGTCATAGCCAGACACGAATGGATGACTTTGGACAGAAACACGTGGGCACCACAAAGAAGAACAAACTTATTGCAGCCATAGCTGAATGGGTGCTACTGCATGTAGCCTGTTAACGTTGTGGAAGATGAGGATTAGCTGATATAATACAAATCGCATCCAACGACAGGACCTACGAAGCCTGACTGCTATGTGATATATATATATATATATATATATATATATATATATATATATATATATATATATATATATATATATATATATATATATATAATGTACACACACACATACGTGTGTGTGATATATTTTTTTCTTTTCACAGCTTTCAAAGAAGTATGGGTCAGTGTTTACAGTCTCCTTTGGAACCAATAAAGTGGTGGTCCTGGCTGGCTACAAGACAGTCAAAAAGGCTCTGGTCAGTTATGCAGAGGAGTTTGGAGACAGAGACATCTCCCCCATCTTTTATGATTTGAATCAAGGTCATGGTATGATCTACTTTTACTCTTTGATATACAGTGTGTTTACCTTTTTTTTTAGCACAGCATGAATATCACAAATAATGTTTGATCACTGATGAGTGTTGTATCTCATGATATCCACATGACGAGTACAGATTCAATGCAACGTGCATGTCATGCTTGATAGGAATTCTGTTTGCAAATGGAGAATCATGGAAAGAGATGCGACGTTTCGCCCTCAGCACCCTCAAAGACTTTGGAATGGGCAAAAGACTCTCAGAGAATAAAACCTTGGAGGAATGCCACCATCTGATAAAAGTGTTTGAAAGTTACAAAGGTATGGTGATAAAACATACAAGTGGGACAACGTGTTCTACACAAAACATCAAGGGTTTGTTATTTTGCATATCAGGACACCTCTTGTGGTACGCTGTTCTCAAATCATGCCCAATATTTAACTTCTTTTGTGGCCAGTGTCAGTTATGGTGATGTTTGCTTTAACAGTAAAAGACGGCACTTTTACTTTTGCTCTTACATCTTCATAATTTCTTTATTCGTCACTGCCATTTCACAGGGAATCCATTTAATACAGCAATCCCAATAAATCATGCAACATCCAATATCATCTCCGCTATTGTGTACGGCAGCAGGTTTGAATACAACGACCCCCGATTCAAAAACATGGTGAGAAGAGCCACCGAAAACGTGCGCATTACAGGCTCTGTATCAATCCAGGTGAGTTTCTTTTCTTTTTTTTGATTTTGAAGGGGATTGCACACAAGCAATGGCCGCTACCAAAATTGTGAAAGGTTGTGCAGAATGAAAAATGAGCATTTTATAGCAGTAGATTCATATACATCTCTTTGGTCCAACAGAAGGCTGAGTGTTTGATGACCCTTTCACAAGATTTAGACTCGTTCTTTCAGTTTTTTGATTACGGCTTGGGTAAACAGAATTCATGTCTTTACATACTGGGCAGTGGGTCCAACTTAAGCATCCAAACAATACAAGAAAGTGTTGTCAAACTAAAAATGGATGTAAACTGGAGGTATTTTGCTGATTATTTGTGGGTCGTTGTTTGGTGTCCATTGTCTTCACTAATCTTTGCTGCTTTCACTGTCACGGCACAGCTTTACAACATGTTTCCCAGGCTGGTCAGATGGGTACAAAAACGACAGCTGTTATTAAAAAATGTTGCAATGGCTGTCGGAGATATCAAAGAATTAAGCCTGCATCTGAAAGAGACCCTGGACCCTCACCACTGCAGGGGGCTTATCGACTGTTTTCTGATCCGGAAGCAGAAGGAGGAAGTAAGACAACATTTTAGCCGTTTTCATTCATCAAAAAGAGCTAATGTTATGTATATTTCATGATATGTGGGGTCTTTTTTCTATTAGGAGTCGTGTGTTAAGGAGACTCACTACCATGAGAAGAACTTGATATGCACAGTGAACAACCTGTTTTCAGCTGGTACTGATACGACAGCGACTACACTGAGATGGGGTTTGCTGCTTATGGCTAAATATCCACTTATACAAGGTAAAGACGGGGCTGAGACTCTTAGTGTGCATTTATTTTTCCATTCGGAGATGCCCTTAAATAGCCTACTTGACAAAAGTTCAAAATAACCTATAGATTGTTTTGTAGTGGTTTGATTTTCGATTGAAGAACATTTAGCTGACGTGGTCCGAAAATATATACATTTATATAACTCGTCTTTGACGGATTATAAGGACAAGCAGATGGCGGTAAATTCCCGAAGGGAGATATCGGTGGACGTCGCTGTGCAGGTCGACTCTACGTCGTTGCGCCACCTACTGTTCTGGTGTATGGAAATGGCACGAGAACTATAAACCAAAATGAGTCCGTCGATCCAACTACGTGGCCAGCCGCAGTTGTAGTTGCAAGAGTGTATATCGCCCTTTAGAATATTCATCATGTGTCAACATGTGAGTCCAGCCCAGGTCCAGGAGGAGCTGAACAGGGTCATAGGAAGCCGTGAGGTCCAGGTAGAGGACCGGAAGAACATGCCGTACACTGATGCTGTAATCCATGAGATACAGAGACTGGCCAACATTGTCCCCATGTCCATTCCTCACAAAACCAGCCAAGACGTCACCTTCCAGGGCTTCTTCATCAAAAAGGTTGCTCACGTTCATCATTTTCTACTGAAAATAATAACTTTATTCATATAGAACCTTTTGACAAAAGTGTTTAGACAAAGCAAAAGCAATGTAACAAAGTTCCACGAAAGAAGACCAACAAAGATCAAATGTACACACTGATAAAATGGTACAATAGATGAAACAATCGCTAACTCATAATAATAACAATAAAATGTTCCTCAACTTCTGAAAAGGTAAAAAAGTGCTTCCATTCTGAGACTTTACACACCTTGCTCTCTGTCCTTTTGCCTCCAGGGGACGACTGTGTTTCCTCTTCTTACTTCTGTCCTTCATGATCCGAGCGAATGGGAAAGCCCAAACTCCTTTAATCCCTCCCACTTCCTGGATAGGGAGGGTAAATTTATCAGGAGAGAGGCCTTCATGGCCTTTTCTGCAGGTACAACAACTCTGTCAGGATTTTGTATTTTAGGGATTACAGAGAATTTTGACAGTGTGATCCAGTTTAACTTTTTGTAAATCTCTTCGTCCTTGCAGGGCGCAGGGCGTGTCTGGGTGAGAGTTTGGCGAGGATGGAGCTGTTCCTCTTCTTCACCTCCCTCCTCCAGAGCTTCCGTTTCACTCCTCCACCAGGAGTTAAAGAGGAGGACCTGGATCTCACACCGGCTCTGGGTTTCGTCCTCCCCCCTTCACCTCATGAGCTGTGTGCCGTCAGTCGCCAATGAGGAAGAGAGCTGAATTACGGCGTTATACTGTAACTCAGTGGTTGGCCGTCAGGGCCAGCTAAGCCTTCTCTACTGGCTTAAACTGAATCACAAAGTTATAGCAGGATATTGTATTGTATGTTCTATTTAGAATTTAATTGTTTTTCACAAATACACTACATTTTTCCCTTTTAGCTTATTTTCTCACTGTAGGTCCACTTTTCTCTTATGTCTCTCTATCGACAAATCTTAGTTGCATTGTGTTATTGAAAAGTTTATAATTTCAGGCTGCATAAAAAAAATCTGGTTAACTGGTTCACTTACAGTATTACTGTTGATTTGTGTGCATTGTCCCTGCAAAATAAATAAATAAATATACAATCACAGACTTTATTTGTTGCGCACTTGTCGACAGCAGCTGCTTCTGCAACACACTGTTGACAATCATAGAAGCACAGACGTGTATACTCACTTAATCTTACTTTAATAAACCAAACTGTTCCAATACACGGCAGCTGCCTCATCTGACCATAATGAATTGAGGCCTATATGTGCTGCTTTGATTTTGTCTCCTGAGGACAAAGCAGTAAACAAGGTTTCTGGTTCCTAACTTGTACATTATGTGCCTGCTGTTTTCCTCCATGGCTCATAAACAGAAGAAACACTTTCTCTCACCTGTTTTTAATTTTTTTGAATTGTTCGTTTCTGTATTTTCCTGATCTTGCATGTCCATAGATTAATTGTGACTGATAGTTTGATCAGATTTGTGATTGACTGATCTGCGCATTCACATCTGCAAGGGGTGCAGCCGTTATTCAAGAGGCGGGGATTTCTCTGCAGACACTTCGGTTTCTGAAACTTGAAGCCCTGCCCAAGACAAGCTGATATGTATCTCTTCTATCAACATTAAAAGAGCTGTTAGGAGAAATCTTTTTATTTTAAAGGCCTGCAGCTCAAGTGACAATATGATTATGTTGGAAGATCTTTTCCAATCCTCCACGTCAGTGTCACTGTTGGTGGCCATCGTGTGCCTTCTGGTCTTGCATCTTTTTCACGCCAGCTTTACCTCCCAAGGCAAGAAGAGAGAACCTCCTGGACCTAAACCTCTTCCCCTGCTTGGTAACTTGCTTCAGCTGGATCTCAACAGACTGGACAGATGTCTTGTTGATGTAAGAAATGTATTATTATCAAGCTTTTGCTAGAAAATAAGAAAGTTGTACGTTTTTTCTATGTTTTCTGTATTGGACTATGGATTACTTTACATTTTATTCCTTATGTAGGAAGATGACTCTCACTTTTACCCGCCTCAATCTTTTAGCTGTCCAAAATATATGGACCAGTGTTCACCGTCTACTTTGGACTGAAGAAGACGGTGGTCCTGGCAGGATACAAGACGGTCAAACAGGCTCTGGTCAACCATGCTGAGGAGTTTGGAGACCGAGAGATCACTCCCATATTCTATGAGTTCAACAAAGGACAAGGTAGAGACAGGTATGCTTGTTTTTAAGGCCCTGTTTTTTGATCATGTCTTAACAAGCAAACCACCTTATGCTTCCAGGCATACTATTTTCAAATGGTGATTTGTGGAAAGAAATGAAGCGATTTGCTCTAACTACACTGAGAGATTTTGGAATGGGCAAAAAGATAAGTGAAGGGGAAACCATAAAGGAATGTCACTACCTGCTTGAAGAATTTGAACAGCATGAAGGTAACAACCCCACTATTGGAGTCATACAGCCCTGCTTTGAATACCAAACACTGACTATCTAATTCTATATCTTTCCAGGTAAACCCTTCAATAACGCCTTGACGATGAATTATGCAGCTTCAAATGTTATATCAACTATCATGTTTGGAAAGAGGTTTGAATACAAAGACCCCGTCTTCAAAGCTATGATGGAAAAAGACTACGAGTCCATCCGAATGTCTGGAAGCGCCTCCATCCTGGTACGACAGAGTGATTTCACATTTCAAATGTTTTATTGCTGTGTACATTTCAGATCTGCTTAACCTAAGGTTTAAAGGGAGGAATTGTTTTGTGTTGGGTATGTTTATGTGGCTGAAAATGTATTTGACAGGTTTGAACTTTTCTTTTTGTCTTTTTGTTTTCCCAATGAATTGTTTTCTGAAATAACAGTCCTTTTGTACTACAAGGAAAATAGGAATGTCCTTAAAGCTGCTAAATATAACATTTTGAGCATATTAATGATTGAGGAATTGCCTCCATATGGCTCTCAACATGGCGACGGGTTTACAAAGCAATGAGAAGTTGTGATTACAACACAGGAGAGTGACTTTATGAATATATTTATGTTGTAATCTTTGCAAATATTTTCCTGATAAACAACCGGATGTAAAACCAACCGGAAACATTGCTTTAATGAAACCAGCAACATCCTCCAACTTTAGATGCTCTATTCTGCTCCATCACAGATATACAATGTGTTTCCTTGGCTGGGCCCTTGTCTTAAAAACTGGAGGATATTGATGAAGAATGTGGAAGTCAACAGGGAGGAAATAAAAAGTATAATAGCAGACCTGAAGGAAACAATGAACCCTGAGAAGTGCAGATGCTTTGTTGATGCATTCCTGACTCGGAAACTAAATCTGGAGGTGAGGTTTTGAACTCCAGTGAATCCACTCTGATATTGATGATGACTTACTCATATTGGTTAATCCCTCTTATCTGTTTGTCATAGGAGTCTGGAATACAGGACTCACACTACCATGATGACAACCTTGTCTACAGTGTGATGAATCTGTTTGCGGCTGGGACTGCTACAACAGGAAATACACTGCAGTGGGGTTTACTCTTCATGGCCAAGTACCCTCATTTTCAAGGTGCAAAAATATACCACATGCTCATCTCTGATGAAATGTAGTCGACAGTGTTTGCACAAAAATTGAATTGACCCATATTTATCCGATATAATGTAAATTTGATTTGAGTCCAGACCAGGTCCGGGAGGAGCTGAGCAGGGTGGTAGGAAGCCGTCAGGTCAGATTAGAAGACAGGAAGAACATGCCGTACACTGATGCTGTAATCCATGAGATACAGAGACTGGCCAACATTGTCCCCATGTCCATTCCTCACAAAACCAGCCGAGACGTCAACTTCCAGGGCTTTTTCATCAAAGAGGTCAGTCGCCAACAAAAGTCCACACACTTCTCTGAAAACACTGCTTTGGTTCCAAATGACCCACCTTGCTCTCTCTCCCTTTGCCTCCAGGGGACGACTGTGTTTCCTCTTCTTACTTCTGTCCTGCATGATGAGAGCGAATGGGAGAGCCCAAACTCCTTTAATCCCTCCCACTTCCTGGATAGGGAGGGTAAATTTATCAGGAGAGAGGCCTTCATGCCATTTTCTGCCGGTACAGCGCCTTTGTTAGGATTTTGTATTTTAAGGATTAAAGATTACAATTCTTAAAATGTTAATCAGTTTAACTCGCTGCAACTTTTTGTTCTTGCAGGGCGCAGGGCGTGTCTGGGTGAGAGTTTGGCGAGGATGGAGCTGTTCCTCTTCTTCACCTCCCTTCTCCAGTGCTTTCGTTTTACTCCTCCACCTGGAGTTAAAGAGGAGGACCTGGATCTCACCCCAGGTGTGGGTTTCATCCTCACTCCTTCACCTCATGAGCTGTGTGCCGTCGCTGCGAGAAAAGAGAAGCCAGCAAGAACACGCGAGATGTGAACGCGATACGAGCTTTGACGAGAACAGAGACATGGAAACATATGGGGCAAGATGAGAATAGCCCCTTCGGAAATCTTTTTTAGGGTGCTGATTGGATAAATTGTACGTCACTCATTTATTTCTTTAATCAGTGATTGGCTAAATTGCATATTCCTGTCTTCTTTGGGCAGAAGAATGTTGTGTGTCCAGCTGAAGCTTATTAAAGGTTTAATTTTTCTCTAGACCTGCACTGTAATTATGAAATGTTAGATATATAGTTTAATCTATACCATGTTTTCCTCAATTTAGCCACCTATGACCCACTTTACCTGCTGAGCACAGCCAGTATGGCACATAACTCCTTTTGTTGAGACAAATTAATCATTTGAAGTTTCTGTCTGTATTCATGTGTTAACCTAAATTAACCGCCACTGGGCCTGGCCCCGCCACCCGTAGAGCCCATGAACACTAAATAGAAGAACTAAGTGTCACCCTGTAAACTGATGCTAAAGGCTGTGAACGCTATGCTGAAGAAGCATAGTGTTCTTGTCACTAACCTGTCTGATTTGTTTAATTTCAAACACAGTTTGTCTTCTGTGTTTACCTGATGGGGTTTGACTTCTACCTGGTTTTCTATAAAAGATTTTTGGACTTTACATAACTGTTATGAGTTGTGGTTATGGTTTTTTCCTGTTCTATGCCAGCCAGTGTTACAATAATTACCTCAAAGGAAAACATTGGCAATGCCGCAAAAATGCCCCCAATGCTTGATGAACTGCACAAAGCTTTGCTCCAGACGGCTTCCCTCCTGAATTCTATGAGCACCTTTGGCAGGGTGAGTTTATTTGTATAGTGCATTTCAACAAGGGATGATTCATAAGGTAGCAGCAGATCACAAATTTAGGACCCTAAACCATTCAGTGCTTTACAAACCAGCAGCAGGATTTAAAAGTAAATTATTTGTTGGACAGGAAGCCAGTGCAAAGACCTCAACACTAGAGTGATGTGATCCCCTTACATGGTCTTAGTGAGGACCCGTTACTTATCAGCTGTAGCTTTCCGATTGACTTCTTTACAGAGAACTGTGAACACACCGTTACAGTAGTCAAGTCTACTGAAGATAAATGCTTGGACAAGTTTATCTAAAGCCTGTTGACATAAGTCCTTCAACCCTTGATGTAGCCTTCATGTGATAGTAGGCTGTAATTGTCTTCATATGGCTGTTACAAATGTACTTGCACATAAATACATTTGTTATGTATTTGTTTATTTAGTTTTATTTAAACCAAATAAAGATCCAACTTATCCTTCTTGCTACCACCCTGTGTCATTACTAAATACGGACTTAAATATCATTACAGAAGTGCTGGCAATCAGATTAGGACGTGTCAAGTCCACCTGAATACATCTTGATCCAACTGAGTACATTGACAAAAGACATGCTTCAGATAATGTAGGGAGACTATTATCATTAAGTTCTTCCAACAAACTCAAATCAAGACAATACTTGTACAATTAGACTTTTTTTTAGAAAGAACATATTTGGCTTTAGGGAGTTGTTAATCCAATCACCTCACCCAGAGTACCACAAATTATTTATTACCAAGACACACCCACCCACGCCCTTTTTAAAATCTCTTTCGACTGACGGCACACAGCTCATGAGGTGAAGGGGTGAGGATGAAACCCACACCTGGTGTGAGATCCAGGTCCTCCTCTTTAACTCCAGGTGGAGGAGTGAAACGGAAGCTCTGGAGGAGGGAGGTGAAGAAGAGGAACAGCTCCATTCTAGCCAGACTTTCTCCGAGACACACCCTGCGCCCTGCAAGAACGAAGAGATTTACAAAAAGTTAAACTGGATCGCACTAAAACTCTCCATTATCCCTTATATACAAAATCCTGACAAAGTTGTTGTACCTGCAGAAAAGACCATGAAGGCCTCTCTCCTGATAAATTTACCCTCCCTATCCAGGAAGTGGGAGGGATTAAAGGAGTTTGGGCTTTCCCATTTGCTCTCATCATGAAGGACAGAAGTAAGAAGAGGAAACACAGTCGTCCCCTGGAGGCAAAAGGACAGAGAGCAAGGTGTGTAAAGTCTCAGAATGGAAGCACTGAAAATTATATTTTTTATTATGATTGTTTGTCTGCACTCTTTTTATCGTTTCATCCATGGTACTGTTTTATCAGTGTATACATTTGATCTTAGTTGGTCTGTGTTACATTGCTTTTGCTTTGTCTGTCAAATCATTTCTGTAAAAAGGTTCTATATGAATAAAGTTATTATTTTGAGTAAAAAAATAAATTAAAAAAATGAATGTGAGCAACCTTTTTGATGCTCAAGCCCTGGAAGGTGACGTCTCGGCTGGTTTTGTGAGGAATGGACATGGGGACAATGTTGGCCAGTCTCTGTATCTCATGGATTACAGCATCAGTGTACGGCATGTTCTTCCGGTCCTCTACCTGGACCTCACGGCTTCCTATGACCCTGTTCAGCTCCTCCTGGACCTGGGCTGGACTCACATGTTAACAAAGGAATATCCTAAGTTGTGCCCTACTCTGAAGTAATTGCTGACATCAGCATTTTAACATGTTCACCATACGTTATATTTCCTTAAACTGGCATGAAAATCAAGAGACTACAAAACAATATATAGCTTATTTTGAACTTTTGTCAAGTAGGCTATTTAGGGGAATCTACAAATGGAAACATAAATCCACACCAAGAGCCTCAGCTGTGTCTTTACCTTGTATAAGTGGATATTTAGCCATAAGCAGCAAACCCCATCTCAGTGTAGTCGCTGTCGTATCAGTACCAGCTGAAAACAGGTTGGTCACTGTGCTTACCAAGTTCTTCTCATGGTAGTGAGTGTCCTTAACACATGACTCCTAATAGAAAAAGACCCACATATCATTAAAGATGCATAACATTAGCTCTTTTTTTTATGGATGATGACTGCTAAAATGTTGTCTTACTTCCTCCTTCTGCTTCCGGATCAGAAAACAGTCGATAAGCCCCCTGCAGACTTGAGGGTCCAGGGTCTCTTTCAGATGCAGGATTACTTCTTTGACATCTACCATATTCATCTCAGAATATTTTAAAAACAGCTGCCTATTTTTGATCCATCTGACCAGCCTGGGAAACATGTTGTAAAGCTGTGCCGTGACAGGGAAAGCAGCAAAGATTAGTGAAGACAATGGACACCAAACAACGACCCAAGTAGAATTCATAGAATACAACTCATGGTTTGGTTAAACAGTGACGGGCTGTCAGGGCCTGCTAATCCTTTTCTGCTGGTCTGAACAGAGTCAAAGTTATAGCTATTTTATTTTTTACAATGAAAAGTTATTACATAATTAAATTGTTTTTCACAAATACACTACATATATTACAATAATTTGTCTCCATTAGCTTATTTTCTCATTGACCAGCTCGGTTTCTCCCTCCGCCGGTTGAACAACATGGTGACAGCCAGGTTCTGTACTGTGATTCCTCACAGAGACATGCATACATACATACATACATACATACATACATACATACATACATACATACATACATACATATAAATAATCCTTATTCTCTCCATTTTACACATGGGTGAGCAAGCTTGTGAAGTGCCAAGGGAGCAAATGGGAGTTCAGGGTCTTGCTCAAGGATACTTCGATGCAAACTATGTGGAGAAACGGGGATCGAACCGGCTGCCTTGTAGTTTCAGGACAGTCACTCTCCCCATGAGCTACAAGTGAACTTCATAGACATAAATACAGGGCAAAATGCTTTTACTTTCGTGTATAAAGGTTTATGTTACACGGTTAGCAGGTTACACTCTGCTTTACAGAGCAGTCCGACACAAGATTCAATGAAACAACAGTCACAACCCTACTTTATAGTCAATGAAGGTTACACCTCCAAGCCACAGTGAAACAAAGAAAAACCCGGAGTTGTGGCATGTGCTTGACCTGTTGTCCCTCAGTGTTTGAGATCAAAGAAGTTACATTTTCCTTTGCCCTGGGAAATCAACCCCCTTTCAGTTCACGACCCCCTTTATATTGTAGCGACCCTGCGTCAGGAATTGCGAGACGTTGACTGGCTTATTGTAGAACAACAGAATAGGCTACTGTCGCCTGTAGCCTACGCCAATACAACAGAAAACACAGTGAAAACCTCGCAACATGCTTCACATCCGGTCCGGGTCGTAGTCTTCATGTGTGTGTGCGTTCACACGTTAAGACTAGGGCGTGATAAAACATTTTTTAGAACCACTGGTTTAACACATTAGACACAATATGTGTTCTGTGTGCCTCATTACATACAGTATATGTATTCATTCATGAATAAAGCTCACCTTGATTGATGCAGAGCCTGCAATGCGCACGTTTTCGTTGGCTCGTCTCACCATGTTTTTAAATCGGGGGTCGTTGTATTCAAACCTGCTGCCGTACACAATAGCGGAGATGATATTGGATGTTGCATGATTTATTGGGATTGCTGCATTAAATGGATTCCCTGTGAAATGGCAGCGACGAATAAAGAAACTATTAAGATGAAAGAGCAAAAGTAAAAGTGTCGTCTTGTACTGTTAAAGCAAACGTCACCATAACTGACACTGGCCACAAAAAGTTAAATGATGGCCATGGGTTAAGCACAGCGTACCACAAGAGGTGTCCTGATATGCAAAATAACAAATCCTTGATGTTTTGTGTACAACACGTTGTCCCACTTGTATGTTTTAACACCATACCTTTGTAACTCTCAAACACTTTTATCAGATGGTGGCATTCCTCCAAGATTTTATGCTCTGAGAGTCTTTTGCCCATTCCAAAGTCTCTGAGGGTGCTGAGGGTGAAACGTCGCATCTCTTTCCATGATTCTCCATTTGCAAACAGAATTCCTATCAAGCATGACATGCACGTTGCATTGAATCTGTACTTGTCGTGTGGATATCATGAGATACAACACTCATTGATTAAACACAATGTTACTCATGTTCTTGATTCAGCAATCTCTGTTCCTTTTTTTATTTGGCTCTGTGCTGAAAAGGTAAACACACCGTATATCAAAGAGTAAAAGTAGATCATACCATGACCTTGATGTGCATCATAAAAGATGGGGGTGATGTCTCTGTCTCCAAACTCCTCTGCATAACTGACCAGAGCCTCTTTGACTGTCTCGTAGCCAGCCAGGACCACCACTTTATTGGTTCCAAAGTACACCGTAAACACTGACCCATACTTCTTTGAAAGCTATAAAATAAAGAAAGAAAGAGAGAGACAGAGAGACAGAGACAGAGAGAGAAAGAGAGAGAGAGAGAGAGAGAGAGAGAGAGAGAGAGAGAGAGAGAGAGAGAGAGAGAGTGTGTGTAAAGACATTTCTTCTGACAAAAGCACCTTCAAATATATGACAAAGTTAATCTGTAAGATCTCACCTCCCACAGGGAAACATCGAGCTTCTTGAGATCCAGCTGCAACAGGTTGCCAATCAGGGGAAAAGGCCTCGGACCTGGAGGCGCCTTCCCGACCTCCTGGGAGGTGAATGTATTGGAGACGAGATAAAAAACAAGCAGGAAAGCAACAGCCCCTAACAAAGTAGTGGGACTCAAGCAGAGGTAAACAACAAAATCCTTCAAAAGAGACATTTGTTCTGCTGTTCAGGTTCACCTGCGACTAAGCCTTGCAGTTAATACATGAGCTCGACCGAGAAAGCCCTGTAATGTGCAGCATCAATGGTTCCTCGACCATTATATTATAGGCGCCACACCCCTAACGGCACCCTCCGCCCCCTTTGAAGGTCGAGTTCATTTTGAATTGAATTTTCTCTATTGCGCCAGATCATAGCAGAAGTCATTTAAGGTTCCCTTTGTTCTTTATACGTACACAGCAAGAATCAACTTTTCAATTAATCGTTGCATTGTTTAATGCAACACAGTTTGTCATATAGCTTGTTATAGTTTGTCATTTATAGTTTGTCATATATTAATCAAAGTAATGTGTGTGTAGATAGCACTGGCTGGCATAGAACAGGAAAAAAAACATAACGACAAGTCATGACAGTTACGTAAAAATCTTTAATAGAAAACCAGGTAGAGGTCAAAACCCGTCAGGTAAACACAGAAGACAAACTGTGTTTGACATTTAACAAATCAGACAGGTTAGTAAAAAGAACACTATGCTTCTTCAGCATAGCGTTCACAGCCTTTAGCATCAGTTTACAGGGTGACACTTAGTTCTTCCATTTAGTGTTCATGGGCTCTACGGGTGGCGGGGCCAGGCCCAGTGGCGGTTAATTTAGGTTAACACATGAATACAGACAGAAACTTCAAATGATTAATTTGTCTCAACAAAAGGAGTTATGTGCCATACTGGCTGTGCTCAGGAGGTAAAGGGGGTCATACGTGGCTAAATTGAGGAACACATGTTTTCGATTAAACTACAGATCTAACATTTCATAAATCCAGTGCAGGTCTAGAGAAGAATTGAACCTTTAATAAGCTTCAACTGGACACACAAGATTATTCTCACAGACTGCCTTACTTATGCTTTGGATCATAAAAATCTATTTTTTGTGTGCTTTTTTGCATTTAATATAGAGGTATGAAGATGTAACAGTTTGTAATGCCAAAATAAAAGATAAGAAATAAACAAGAATTGTGACAAATATGACAAAGTGCCTGCACATAATCATTTGCTATAACTTTGTAATCATTGTCTATAGTTAAAGAAACATATTATCAAAGTGTTGCATTCTATTGCTGTTTGTATTACCTTAAAATGTACTTTGGAAATAAAATTAATTTAGGAAATGCTACAGCATTTATTTATTGTAAACACATGTGTCTTAAGTTTTCTAAAGTGACTCTAAAAAAGCATATCCAAGCCCTTAAGGTCCCAGAACACTTTGGGGTATCGGACGGCATCTAAGGTCCTTCCACTTTAACTATATTGATCTGTTGATCCTGTGAAGAGTGGTTAGAGTCCATCCCTGGTTGGGTAGACACACTGCAGTCCTGGAGAGTTCTTGAACAGCTGCGTGGGAAATCAGATGTTTTACTCTCTGATCCTCTGAAAGTCTGACAATGTGACTGGCTGTAGACATAGGGTTGTGTGTAGGGTTGCATGAGTGTTTGACTGTTTTGCTGTGGGTATGCAGCCGCATATGGTTGTGTGCGAGGGGGTGTGTGAGTAAGTGGGAGGTTCTCAGCATTGCTACAAGGTGGAAACCCATTCATAATTGAAGGGCTCAGTCCTGGCAGTTTAAAGGCCTCGACATTTTCTAAACTCTCTAATGAGTTAAAGCTTGGCTCGGTTTGGCTACACTGGGTGTACGTGCCTTGATTGAAGTTGAAGGTGTCCTGGCTGAAGGAGGTAGATGCAGAAGCCGATGGCAAACCAGATGGTGATGGAGTTTTGTTATGCTGCTGTTGAACGACGCTGCAACGTCCCAGTTTGGTGGCGAGGGTCTGGAGAGTGCTGAGGATCTGCTTTTGAATGTGTGTCTGCTGTACCTGCTCCCTCTCCAGGCAGCACTGCTGCTCCACCAGCATCTTCACTGCCAGACCCAAGCTGCGCATCTCAGATCCCAGGGTTTGAATCTGATCCTGTAGACCACCTCTTCCCATGGTGTCCTGGACTGCCTGCTGGGGGCTCGAGTTCCCCTCACTACGAGTGGCTCCCTGGCCTCCAGGGGTCTGTATGCGGATAAGCGCACCCCCGGGAGCCGAAGATGGTAAAGGTGCTGGAGGCCGGTTAGGAAGACGAATGCCAACCCGAGGAATCGGGTGAAGGGAACGGACAGACAGACATGGTCTCTGTGTAAGGAAACGCCTTGGGGTTCCGACACCACCAGATTGACCTTCCATAGAAGTCTGTGTAACATTACAAAAATACCATGAAAACAGTAGAAAGGTATCAGTTATAATGCAATCTTAATAACATTACAATACATCTTAAATAATTCAGCCTCCCAGACTCAGAAGATAACATATGCTGGAATACCACCCGGCGCCGGCAACTGGAGTAAAGGATAAATTATACAAACCTTTGGATCTACCATGTACTGATTGAAGTCTGTCATTTTGTGAAGTGTTGACACACACTTTAGTTAATGTGAATAAAGGCAGAGACCAGGTTTGAGCTTTGCTCACCTTATCAGTGGTGAGATCATAAGTTTCAGGTGGTTGTGGCATTGCGCCTCTCAGATCAGCACCTTGGACACTTGAGTGATCTCTTCTTAACAATGGTGTCACCTGGTGGAATGACTGTTGAAAAATAAGTCAAGATTGGTAGATGAAGCTTGTTGAAGCTTTGTTATTTCACGCACTATACATGTCGTCTGCTATACAAAACAAGAATTACAAATGAACCAATTGGAATTGTGTCAAGTGAGAGAAATAATGTATAAGTACAGGTACCTTCATCCGGTGTGACAGCGCCTTATCCAAAAGCCTCTTTCGAGCAGCCAGCATCGAATTGCTGACTGAAGAAGGTGTAGCTCTCCTCCTCATGACTCCAGAGACTGTTAGTGTGGAAGACAAAGCACTGGCCTCTGCTCTTGTGACTGTAGGGGGAACTCTTGGTTGGCTGCCATGTGCAAGGGAGGTGACACTTACAATCTGGATGTCATTTTCTTCTTTATCTTCCTTGTGTTGCTGTTCTGGACGACTGCCTCCACTTGTCTCCCCGGACCCAGATGGCTTTACTCCAGTATCTGGATTTGTGGAAGTATGTTTAGCAAAATTGGCAGCTGCTGCAAAACTAGCATGGTGAGATGTGTCCCGCAGAAGATTTTGGATTTGAATGTTATTCCAACTCTCTTGCATTGCCCCGACTCGAGGCTGCACTTGTGAGGGTGATGTGCTGTTTCCGACCTCCATAGGTCTCACCCTCCCTGGCGGCCGACCTTGAAACTCCCTCAGGAACAGGTAGATGGCCTGGGCCGACACCTTGATGTTCTCCAGCTCCAGCACAGCTTTGATCTTGCGGAAACTCAGACCAGCCCTCCGAAGCTCCACCACTTTGTGTTTGGCGGCATCATCCAGACGGCCCATGGTCTCTCACTCTGGGAGTTGATTTCTAGAAGATTCATATAATAACGTGTAGTAAAAAAACCGGTACTTGTTTCTTGTCACCCATTATTTCCTTTTTATTACATTAACAAATACAAGGTGGCTGATATCACAGGTTATGAGACGTCTACTGTCGTCCAGATAAAACATAGTGACTCAGGATTTCTGTAAACCTACGTGTCGCCTTGAAGACACGTTACGATGTCGTATCGTAAATGAATCTGTGCACAACGAAACGAGAACGTTAGCCGAGCTAGAGAACTAACGCTAGTTAGCTCGCGACAGCAGCGAACACGGGGCCGTAGAAAGGGACGCGCTCACCTGTTCACGCGATGGTCGATTTGCGATTAAATCATGTCACGCACCAATGTGAAGTATTTCATTTTAGGCGAGCTACCACGTCGTCGCGTCCACATGAACTAACATTTTTTTTTTTTACCGACAAGAAGGTAAATAAACAAATGAGTTGTAAAATTGCGTTTACGTGGCGACGTCACGTCCGCTGTTTCGTCATCACTGAGCGACTAGTTTTCTGCGGCCGCAAGTGGTTCGGATTCACCTCGACTAAAAAGAAAATGTAAGTTTACCATTGCATTTTATTATAATCAAGCTAGTTTTTATCCTAGTACAAATTGTAGCATAAACAGCATATTGTGTCTCGCGTTCAAACCGTGTGTGCAAGTATGAATCGGGTATCAATCCATAAAACAAGCAGTCCCCGTGGCTGTGTGTTTGAGGAGCCAGTTAAATGAAAATCAATGGCGGCCAATTTTTTTTCGACAGTATCTTTTGTTGGTAGTACAGTTGACTAGTCGGGGAGGTTTTAGTTATAATAGTATTAATATGAGATTAAACATGTACTTGGAATTCAATAACATTACAACCAACGAAGTTTGTAATATGCCAATTATGCCGCTAAGGCCCCGCAACATTGCGACGGTTAGTTACGATTTACGGCCTGTGTTTAATGCCACTGAAACGTTTGTTTTGGTACTTTCTCAGTTTTTGGTTCTAAGTCTTTTCATATTATGTTCAAGTGTTAAAGAGTGTTACCCTTACATAAGAAACTATTTCAGTCGAGAGAAAAATTTTGGCCAACAATTTTAAAAATGGAATTATATATATATAAATCTATATCTATATATATATTAACCATGAAAGAAAACATTGCAGAGCACACTACAAAAATCATTACAGAAAATTACATAGCAAGTTAAAAAAGAAAAAAGTACACAAGTAGATAAAATTAAATTAAGTAAATGGATAATTCCCCCCACCCAAAGAAAAAATAAATAAAAAGGTTGGTGCACAGGGTGACACGGCACAGAGAGATACCGTAATGACACAGTCCAGAGCTCCATATAGTTACAGTCCTATGGTACTGTTAGTGTTGTAACCATGTACATTAAATAGGGCTGACACATTTTAAAAAGTAAATTATATGTCTTTCTGAGACTATATGTAATCTTTTCAAGAGGAATACAACTGTTCATTTCTGCAGACTATTTGGATTAATCATTGTTAATAGTAGTATTAAGGTTGTTAAATAGTAGTTTGAAGACATAATCTGGTAGACAATGCAATGTTCACTACTTTCTGACAATAGACTAAACTAATAAAATTAGTTATAACTATCAGTCACAATGTATCTGATCTCAAAGTAACAGCAGCCCTGACTTTAGGGCACCGTCACCAACAAAGCGGAAGGAGGAGGAAAAGACTAAAGACCGAGGCAAAGAAAAGGCTAGTACCAAGGAAGGAGATAAGGAGAGAGGACGGGAGAAAGCTAGGAAACATCGCAGTGCCTCTACTGGCAGCAGCAGCAGGTTGGTTTTCTACGGTCTTTATGTGATTATTAGTGTTTATGCTAGTCTTAATTAATTAGTCTCATACTTTTTACATCTAACATGTTTTTCTTTGTTTTAACCATGTCAAAGATCTAGCTCTTCTTCAAGCAGCAGCTCTGGCTCGAGCTCAGGTTCCTCAAGTGGATCCAGCTCATCTGGATCCAGCCGCTCTGGTTCTTCAAGTTCTCGTTCCTCATCTTCTAGCACCTCAGGATCCCCCAGCCCCAGCCGCAGACGCCATGACAACCGCCGCCGATCCCGCTCAGCGTGAGTCACTTTATCTAATGCAGCTAGCTTCCGATTATTTATAGACTTTAATGTCTTGTCTTTTCCACGTGTTAGAGACCTGAGGAAATTTGTGTTATTTTTGTTTGTGAACCATCAGGTCTAAAACACAGAAGCGGAGTGATGACAAGGAGCGAAGGAAAAGAAGTCCAAGCCCCAAACCAACTAAAGTTCACTTAGGACGGCTGACCAGGAATGTCACCAAGGTCAGCAGAAAAACTGTCAGGCTTTTTACAACAAAACTCATGATATGACATAATTTGAGATTATGACACAGTCTCAGAAACATAATGTCAAGTAGATGACAAAACCATGTTTCTATTCTCTTCAATGAAAATGTAATTGTTGAAAGTAAAAACAAAAAACATTTTTTTTAAAGATAATTATTGTCATGTAGATAGGCGTTTTTATTTCCTTAGTTTTGTTGTCAGTAGTCTATTTTATTTTTTTATATATTTATATTATTTTGTACATCAATAATAACACTATTCCTCCATAGATAACACACATCTTTTGCTAAGATGGTTCTGACAAACATACTGTCTTTTTTTGCACAGGACCACATCCAGGAGATTTTTTCCACTTATGGTCAAATCAAAATGGTCGATATGCCAATGGACAGGATCCACCCACATCTGTCCAGGGGCTACGCTTATGTGGAGTTTGAGACGCCGGATGATGCTCAAAAGGCCCTCAAACACATGGATGGAGGTAGGCCAACGGGTTTATATCAGTGCCTTTGTCTCACACAATAATTACGCCACAAAGCAAACATGTTGAATAACTTTCCGTTTCAACTTTGTTATTGATAGGTCAGATCGATGGACAGGAAATCAGTGCATCTGCCGTGCTGGCTCAACGAGTTCGTCCTCCACCTCGTAGACCTTCTCCTCCTCGCAGAATGCCCCCGCCACCACCGATGTGGCGTCGCAGTCCACCACGCATGAGGAGAAGGTACATTTAGGATTTCCAATCAGTAGCTACTGTTAGCGTGTATCATTTATTGGCTGCCTGGTGGTGCAAATAAGTAACACTACTTACATTAGATTTTCACAATATCATGTGAACGTATATATTCATGTTTGGATGAGACCGTTAAGCTGTTCACTCTTCCTGCCTTACCATCAAAAACATTTTTTTATTTTTATTTTATGTCTCCGCAGTGGCGACAGCCATTGCTGGAGGTCTACTGTTTTTGGCTTGTCCATCCCATTATCGTGAACGTCTTAAGGGAATATCTTTAAAATGCACAAATTAGATCTTGGTGGTCAGTGTCTCTGTGACTTCAAACAAACTTGACTGAAAATTTTTGTAGGAAGAATCTGTACAGCAAACAACATCATCTTATCTCAGACTTGACTCAGATGAGGAACAAGTCAGACATAGACTTAAACTGGCGCTTGCCCGGTTTGCAGAGGCATACAACTGCAAGGCAGTAATTCTAGTTCTTTTTTCTGTCCTTGCAGGTCCCGCTCCCCGAGAAGGCGGTCCCCAGTACGTCGCCGTTCTCGCTCCAGATCTCCTGGTCGCAGGCGCCACCGTTCTCGTTCCAGCTCAAACTCCTCCAGATAGACGAGTTTCCTTCCTCCTGGCACCAATTGATCTCTTAGATTCTGACTCCAGATCAGTTTGAGTTCCTGCTTTCCCTCTTTTCTCACGGATCTCATGGACTCACAATTAATACAATTATCTGCATTGTAGCAAACACAAACATCTGCCTGCATGTAGAAAGCCTCAATGTTTTTCTATTTTTTTTTTGTGCAAATGAGTATTTTTTCATATTTTGTGTTTGGTTGACCCTGAAAACTGGCTCGCCAATTATGTTATTACAAGTTGAGGTTGGGCTCCACTGAGATCTACGAATATTTCTTTTTAACTGTGACTTCTTTTTATCATGTACTGAATTTTTAGACAATTTGAAAAATAAAATTGCTGAAACATGTGAAGTGTGAGTTCAGTGTGTATCTGTCAGCTCAAGATTGTGAAAGTCGTCGTTGAGCTTCTTGGCTTGGGGCCGGCCAGCTTAATTTGATTAACATACTTTAATGAAATCTTTCAAGAACATGTTTGTGTGCCTGTCATACTTTCAAATGAATATGAACAAAATGATACACAGTTTAGAAATCAGATTGTCTCTTTTGATTTCTAATATGCGAACGCGTCTAAAACAGAGTATTGTCGGTAGCTGCAGATTGATGACTTACTGCAGCTGAAACGGAGCTTTCCTCTTCAGCATTTACTTGATAGCAAATTGAGATCCAGGGAAACGGCCTGCAAAATCATTAATTTCTTCATTAAACATTTATCGTTTATTGATGTGCTACTAAGGAAACGAAACGCCTCTTATATACTCTATATTTTAGAAAGGCTGGTAGATATACTGTGTGTATTTAGTACTCTACAATTTTACTTTGTCACACATTCCTTTTTTTTAAGGACTAGACTTACTACTTTTCTGGAATACAATTTCTATGACTTGATTTATCTTCTAAGACACTCAGTGTGGTTTAGTACAGTGTAACAGTTAACATAATGATTTTTTGTGTGTGTAAACATACATTCTATTTAAATGTATTTTACTATCAACATATCACTGATTGTAACGTCCTGAGTAGATGCGCTCAGGACGTTACGATATTTTCAGAGAAAAGAGAAAAAACCTTGAGATCTGGTCACATATTTCCACGTGAAGGAGGAAGTACATCTCTCAAACTGGGAGTTCTGTGAGCGCATTTCATACCATTCCATCGACCGCTTGGGGTCTCACTTCAGAAAGAGACTTAAATGTATTGTTGCATATGGCTCATAGAGTGCATGCACTCGCCTGGCCATGCGCTGCCATTCAGCCCTCCACCTAAACATGACAGTCTTCTCAAAAGACGTGTAGGCGCGTTTGTTGTGCAGTCACGTCCCGGCGGAAATCATACTTTAGATGCACGAGAGGTTGAGCTGTTCAGCCGCTGAGCGGGCACCATTTGCGTTATGGCTTCGGATCAAGAAACCAACAGTCAGCGTTTGAAACAGCTTTTGGGGAAACCTGGGAATGGAAACTGTGCCGACTGCGGAGCTGCAGGTAAGCTGGAAGGAGCGCCGTCTCTGCTGGAGAAAGACATCTTAGTGTGACTTACTTCTGTTTGTAAAGTCACGTTATGACCATCCTACTTCTTTAAGCTTGAAATGACGATCATTTCAAACAGTGTCTCCAGTTCTTTCTTGCAAGGTCGTCACGAAAAGTCCTGGTCCGGTTATGATGGAACAGTTAACATAATGAAGAGTAATGCATTTGGGGAGGACTGTAAAGAAAAAGTAATTTGGTATTGTAATAGTGGATATATGTAAATAGCTCAGCATTAGTTAAAAACAATACAACATATATTTAATAAGTTTTGTTATTCCCATGTGGGGTATCTATGATTTCCTTTTGCATACGCATGGTCACACACCATGATGGTCACACCTAGTTAGTTTGCACTTATCATATCGGCAGCATGACGACATTGGCATACAAGAAGCGGTACAAAAAAAGGTGTGCCTTGTGACAAAAGGCCCATCTATACCCATGTATAGCCCTACAGTGAATAATATTTAAAGCAGCAAAGCTGGTAAGCTGCAGCCAGAGGAAATTAATTTATGTTTTCTTTAAAAAAGACAAAGAAAAAGACAATGAAGAAGAAGAAGAAAGTGACTTCCAGTATGATTAAAAACTGTACACTTAGTGTAATGTGCTTCATACATTTCTCAACCGTACATTTCCATTCCATGCCAAATATGTGTTCATCCTCTATTTGACTTTGTATGCATCCTGTTGTCTCAGAGACTGACTTCTCAGTTGGACTGGTTGACTAAACTACAAGAGGCCCACACAATGCAGAAATGATGGGACTGGCTACACATCAGATACTTGTGTCTTGTGTACCTATGTGTGCGCCTTTGTGATTATGCACAAGGAAGTCATGTTTCTTTTGTTCTCATGCAATATTTGTCGCAGGAGTTCACTAAGATTTGTATAGCAAAAGCTGAAGGGCTGCAACACGCTGATACAGACTACTTGACACTCCCTCAGTTCTCTGACTCAGTTACAAAATAACCTCCACGTCAACTTTAATCTCACCTTACATTGATATGATGTTACATATTGGTGCTGTTTGCATGAGGTGTCGCCACTCACACATTTGCTGCAACTCTTTCCTGTTCTGTGTCTGTTCAGACCTGAATTGAAACGGATCATCATACTGTATGTTGTCATACCAAACTTATCTGACAACCTTTACCCTCTTGGTAAAAAAAAGAAAAGGGAAAAATAAGCTTGCAGTGAATTTATTGTGAAATTTATAATTATCACGCTGAACACTCCACAATCCACTTTTTTTTCCTTCAAAGAAATGTTTGAACTGGGTGAGAGCATTCTGAACTTTCACTGAACTCCTTCAGCAGAACCATAACTGTGACATCATATTATCATAAACAAAGTAATATGTTTCAGTTTATGTTTTCTTGATGTCAAAGGTCTTCAGTGCATGTGTTATCGGGGGAGGCACAGAGTTGTTGGCGGTAGTACTGACACATTTATTCTAGTGTCGATGTAACGTGTGAGTGTTGTGTAAGTGTGAATAACGTGTTGCACACACTGGTAATTGTTGTACATTGATTATGCCTGTCAATGTATAATATTCATAAAAAATGACTCTCACTGCTGCCACCAGACTGCAACATGGAAAGGGAACACCCGTCTGGCCTCACACAAACCTAAATACAATTCAGATCTGGACTGACATTCATCCAAATATTGATCACTGGTGAAACTAGGGAAGTGTTTTCTCATCACTCTAGGATGTGCACTGGGTTGTTAGATCTAGGTCAGGGAGACAAGCTCTCAGATCTCTTTGGGTGAGCTGCTTCCCGTATAGGCTAAAGTGAGTATTTTTTTTTTTACAAATTATTTTAGATGCAAAGACAAATTACTTCAGGGAGTATTTGGCATGTATTTAAAGACAGAGCGACGGAGAGAAGGAAAGACAGAAAACACATTTTTGTCTATCTGCCTAGCTGCCCGTCTTCTCCATGACCTAACAGGCAGACAACCCCATAGTCTCTCCATTGGTCCTTTCTGGGCTAACACCTTTGGCAAATGCCAATTAACTGCATGTTACAATCAGGATTTTTAATCCACAGCAGAAATAATGTCAAAAACAAACTTTGACACGTTAAACTAGTCATTTTGCTTGTGATAATGTGTTAACCACTGGCTGTTATGGTTGTTTGCTGTTTGCTAGAGTCAACCTGCTTCAATTATAGCTGAGCCATATCTCTCAGAAGGAAGTTCAAAAAAGTTTCACTGTAAACAGTTATTTTGAGCTATAAGTGTTTTTTGTGTGCATCCACATTGTCGCTCTGCTGCGTTGCAGATCCGGAGTGGGCGTCCTACACTCTGGGAGTGTTTGTGTGTCTCAGCTGCTCCGGCCTTCATAGAAACATTGTCCAGATCAGCAAAGTGAAATCTGTCCTGCTGGATCCCTGGAGCTCCTCTGAGGTGGAGGTAAGACATTGTGTCTGTAGATTAAGTGACTAAACCTGAAAAAAGTAGGAATCCCCATGTTTTGTAAGAGAAGGCTAGCTTTTAAATATAGAGTCTGAAACTCGGCTTGAGGTGACATCTGCACCCTCTGGCCTCGTCCTCACCCAACCATGCTCCACTGTGAGCATCGCTCTCTGCCTTCCATTCCTGCTTCTGCATCCTCGCTTTGAAGAAAAATACAAGCCATCAGACTTTAGCAAGCAGCTGGCAGATACAACTCATATCTGTGTTTGTGTGTGTGTGTGTGTGTGTGTGTGTGTGTGTGTGTGAGTGTGAGAGACCTTCAAGCAGAAGCCAAATACACATGCGCTCACAGGTATTAAGCCACTGAGAGCACGGAGAAATACATGCAGATATCACTTGCAAACATCAGTTTCTCTTCCTCCCCTCTGCAGTTTATGGACTCTGTGGGTAACACTGCTGCCAAAGCCACATATGAACAGATAGTTCCTGCCTTCTACTACTGCCCGACACAGAAGGACTGCATGTAAGTGATACGTCTTCCTGTGCCCCCCTAAACGTCTGATCTAGGTCACGAATAAATAAAGGGTGATTAGTACATATCTACAGCACAGATAGCTACAGTCGAAACTTTTCTTTTGTGTCTGGATTTTGAACAGCCATGGTGGTAAAGGTTACTATACACATCCATTTGTAACTAATGATGTCTTAAAGGGGAAATTTGCATTGTGTAAATAAAGTAAAAAACAGAAAACAGAACTTCCTTGTTCTTTTCGCTTGTATTGCAAAACTAAAATATGGGTACAGAGGATGTTATAGGCGAGAATACATTTACAGTGTTTTGGCTTAGCTTGCACACAATGCATCGTGGTACATGTAGGCGCTGCTCCGCTGGCAGGAGAACTCGGCTTTCTTGCTCAACAAAGCGAGAGTGTGTTGCTTCAATTTACCACATTTGGACATCCGTAACATGTGGCAAATCTTTATTGAAAGGTAGTTCAGCATGGAATGACTTTGCAAAAAAACAGGTTTGTTCAAATGTTAAAGTTTTTATCACTCAAAAGTGGCCTTCTGAGTGAGTAAGATAACTTATGAACAACATTGCACATCTTTGCTGATATACATATTGTGGTTATTTTGTGCAACAATACAGAAACATATTACTGATTGTATCTTTAGGACGACAGTTATTGTTCAGATGGACGCGTTCATTTAGTGAGGGGAAGAAGTGTTTTTTTTAACCAGACTGACTGCAGAAACTCCTCAGTGATAAGAATGCCAAGTTCCTGTGAACAGGAAGCAACAGTTCAGTTCAAGGGTTTCTTCTTAACCGTCCAGTGATAGAAATAACAATATGCAACAAGAAAAAATAAGCTGTGAAGTTTATTTTAGAGTTGACCTCCATCGTGTTTATGGATGATGATTCTTTAAGGTTGCACAAAGGAAGAGATAATTATAAAATAAATAATAATAAAGTACTAAATAATAAATAAATAATAAATAATAATAAAGTACTTTTCATTTCATTCATTCATTCATAATTAAATAAAGACCAGAGAAAAAGGCGAATCCATTATCCACAAAAAGCTTTGAGCCTTCCTGAAAGAAAGTTATTACACGACATTACAAGACAGTGATGCTGATACTGTATGTTGAAGAGAACATTGCAGATTAGGCGGGGAAAGGATGAGCTGAGAAGCAAACTGATTATGCAAACACATGCAAGGCGTTTGTTTATGCTTTGAAAATGTGAAGGATAATTATCAAGGGAACAGAAAGATTCCAGCGAAATTCATTTAACAAAGATGGATATTGGAGTCAATATCGTCTATGAAGGGCAAGGTGACACAAGTGAGCCATGTAATGTTTGATGCTTTTGTTCAGAGTTTAAAGGCAATCGGGTTCCGAGCCTCAACATCCATGTCAATTATTGAGATGTTTCCATGAAATTAGCCTCAGCATGAAGTAAACGTCAAACCCAGGCTGAGCTGGGTGTCTAACGCTAACTGGTCTGCAGGCTCCTGCGAGAACAATGGATCCGAGCCAAGTACGAGAGGAAGGAGTTCCAGCGTGTGGAACGACAGGAGCCTTACTCAGCAGGTAAGAATAATATATGCCAGTTATGACAAACACAAACATATTATACTTCTTGTCTACACGGGAAAAACAAACAAATTTCTGTGTCTCGCACGGCACCACCTATTCAGCATCGAATGAATACTCAGCAGAGAAACGCCGTCATCCATTATCATTGCTTCTACTCGACTTTCCTGTTTATTTCTTATCCACACGCACTTTTGTTTCCCCCTCGCCACAATACGTTTCACCCTTTTCTTGTGGTTAAAATCATTTTGTCATTGGCCTAAGCTAAATGTACGTTGCATAACCCTCATCTCTGTCTCTTGTGCTGAATCATGTGACTGTGTGAGTCACGAATGACAACCGTCTCTTGTTTAATTGCCTGGTGACGCCTCATTAAAAGAGAAAAGGTGGCACCAACCTGACAGCTAATCAGTAATGGAGCCCCCGCAAAGCAACAAGCAACGATTGGGTCATTATGATCTTTAATATTCTGTAATCTTAGCACTGTTTCTGTGGCGAAGGCAAGAAATTGACCTTTGACGAGAAGCCAAGTTAAGCAAGTTAAAATAGATCAAATATTACTCAGCTCACAGAAACAATTACCTTCTTTCACCTTCTTCCCTCCTCCAGTGTTTAGACCACAAGTTTACATGTCCTCTGGTTAACATGATGGGGGCGGTGCTGTGGGTTGTATGGCTGCCAATGAAACTGGGTCACTGGTGTTCATTGATGATGTTCCAGCTGATAGTAGTAAAAAGTAGCTAGATGAGTTTTGAGGTGTTCAGAGCTTTACTGTCTGCTCAGATTAAGCCTTATGCAACAAAACTGATTGGGCGACGCTTCTCAGTCAGATGGATCCAAAACATACTGTGAAAAGCACCCAGGAGCTTCTCCGGGCAAACAAAATAAATATTCTTGAAAGGTTTAGTCAGTTACCAGATCACAACACAATTGAGCATGCTTTTCATTGACTTCAGATAAAACTGAAGGTAGAAAGACTTAAAAAAATAACCAACAACTAAAGGAGGCTGCTGCAGTAAAGGCCTGGCAAAGCATCTCAAGGGGGGAAATTCAATGTTTGGTGATGAGGGTGCAGGACTTCAGCCAACCATTGACTGCAAAGGAAATACTCCTTATCATCGCAACTATGTTACTTTGTCTGATTACTTCAGAGCCTCTAAAAAATGTGTAAAAATGGCTATTATTCCTAAACTTTGACTTCAAACAAATATTGTACCGCTTCAGTTCAAATAATTTGGAGTCCCTCAAAGAAGCGACATTGTGAAATATGTGTTACAGTCCAAATACTCAAGGTCCAGTCTCTTCTCCTGATCAATACATACTCTTTCTATCAGATTTTATTGACAGTTTTTTCCTTTGTGACTTTTGTGCCGGCAACGGAAAGTTGTGCAACAACAGTCAGTTAACTTGATAGAGGTCATGGTTTGTGGCTGCACTCAGGACAATTACTGTGTTACTTCCCTGCAGAAGATATGGGTGGGACTTTCTCTTCAAACTTGAAGTAGAGTGATGTCATGTATATAACCACAGTGTCAAGTTCACACAAAAGTGTCAAGTTCCCAACACAGCTCCACTTTGAACAGCGCCATGCTAAATCCTAGCAAGGTTAAACATTGAGCAGCCTTGCAGTTAAAACATAATATGATAAGAAAAAAAAATCTCACTGAAAGGTTAATCTTTGTTTCAAGGTATAAAGATAAAGCACTATTATCCGAGTCTCATGACTGTCAAACCCTTCCACTCTGTGCCTCTGTGTCTTTCTCCCTCTCGGTCAAAGGCCTCTTGTGTTGTGCTGTGCAGAGGTTTGGGAGCATGTGGCTGTGTGTCTCTGCCACGGAGGAAGAATAGCCTCTTTTGTATCCTCTATACAACATTCCATGTAACATTGCTCCCATTTCATGCCAGGAGAATTCAGCAGCGAGACGCTGTGGTCAAAAACTTGCCTTGGTCTCCCAAGTGTTTGCAAATATTTGACATTTAACAAAAACTTCAGAATCATGAATAATTGATGAAGGTATTGCGCAACCAGAAGTTAACTGCAGCCCAGACCAGTCGATGACGAATTTATTACTGTACATAGAAGCAAGCGGAAGGACAAAGGAATGGCTGAAAGAGATAATGTGGTGCCAGATGAGACATTAAAGTGTTCATTTAAGCTTCATTTCCCTGAGGAAAGTGGAAATATTCCAGCACATTTTCCCTTTAAAATTCTTCTGTGTTCTTTGTTTTCAACCACATTACACTTTAGCTCGTACCGTACTAGCATTTAAATGAGGCACTTTACTTTAAATGGAAATGCTTTTCTTGTCCTGTTCCTCGCAGGGGAAGTGGTTTATCTGTTGTTTCTAATGTAGTCTGCTATTTAGAGTTTTCCATCTAGTCAGAAGAAAACAGTTATGTGCTATTTATGTGAGGCTGAGCGTTGGCATCACAGGGGATTATTGCTATTATATTTAGGGTTCCTGAACCTTAGTCAAATTCAAGCACTTTTTAAAAAAGTTCAAGGGACATTACAAACATCTTACAGCGTCCGACACCAGTGGTAAAATACATATTTATAAACAGTACATGCATTATCTCACTTTATCACATTGGATCAGATGTTAAGAACAAATATAATAAATTAAAATTAGAACTAAAACTACATTAAATAAGAGAAAAAATAAATCTAAAAAGACGCCAATTGCCATAGAAGACTATCAAAAATAAAACTATCGAAGTACAAAAAGCTGAAAAGTGATAAAAGTCTCTTGAGACTAATAAACCTAGAACCTTTTTAGTTGTGGTAACTGTAGTGGCACATTGCTGCTGGATTGATACGATCTTGTGAACTTAAAGTAGCTTATGTGGCCGTGCAAACAAATGTTTATGCCAACACTGACTAAAGACCAAGTTTATTATCGAATGAAATCTTGTTCTTAGGTAATTGGAGAATTATTTTCTTCTGTTAAATATTGTTGGATTGCTGATTTGTGCAAGTTAAGTTAAGTTTGTGTGTCTGTGTGTGTCTTCCTGAAGTGTTGTTTCTGTTGGCTTACACTGGGAATGGGCGCAGAGGCCAGTGTCAGGAACAAGCTCAGGAACGGTGTATATACATATAGCTCTATACTACAC